>NC_056729.1:1380593905-1380736405 GCF_019279795.1 Protopterus annectens
AAGATTATACAGAAACAATGGGAGGGACTAGGTCCTCTAACTTAAACGGGCCTAGCACAAGGGGAAAGAAACGAACGGGATACCAAAACGGCCAAAGAAAAGACAACAAAAAACAGCAAGAGAAACAAAACAAAGGCAGTAAAACACCACCACACACAGTGCTATGAAAATAGCTTTTTTGAGCAACAACAAATCAACAGTTTATAAAAATTTTATTAACAGTATACTTAGTCACGGCCAAAAGCGAGACCATGTCTGAGTGTAACGAGTGGCAAACGAGATCTGGGAAATAGACATGTTGCATGATGGGATACCTCTTAGCCACAAGCCAAATGAAGACTTCGAGCTAGAGTATGGCCGAGTCGGAGCCGAGGTTCAGCTCCGAACCCACGGGTAAGAATGAAGGCGAGATTGGACTACATAACATCATTAGTTACCTTGGTAACAGCTTAGGTATTATGTATGGCCAAGATGTATTACAAAACCATAATTCAAGTTAAAGCAATTATATGACTTGCTATGCACATTTACTTATATGAGAAAATCATCATGCTTCCCATTGATGTTCAATATAATGTATGTCATTTATGACAAGTTAAAACAGTAGTGTTATTATACACAAGCCCATGTTATTAAACTGTTTATTGTCAATTTAATACTATTTGTTCAGAATATGATTTTACATTCTGTGACCTTTCAAGTTCAGGCTTTTATTGTTTCTCTTGAACAACTATGCCAGTTTGATGTCATGTATAAAATATTAGTTACCTTGGTAACAGCTTAAGTATTATATATGGTCAAGATGGGTTACAAAAACTACAATTCAAGTTAAAGCAATAATATGACTTGTTACGGATATTTACTTATATAAGAAAATCATCATGCTTCCCCTTTATGTTCAATGTAGTGTATGCCATTTATGACAAGTTAAGACAGTAGTGTTGGTATACACAAGTCCATGTTATTAAATCCTGTCTTTAATATCTAAATTCAGCAGACTGCTTCATCTTTTATGATGATTATATATTTTATGTCTAGCTTTACTAAAATCATACATTACATAACTATTGTGTGCGTGTTTTTTTTTTTTTTTTGGCTGTTGCTTAGTTATTTGAGAGACCACAAGCTGTAGTGTTTATTCTTATTATTAGCTCCTTCTAAGCATGTTTATACAGTCCATAGACTTTAAATTATGAGACCTTTCTAGTTTCTTATTTGTTACAAGTATATTTCCATCCTTGCATACACACATATCAGTACTTCAAGCACGGGCAACAATGCCCATCCAGTTTTGCCAGAATACCATTCACTAGTTTGTGTGGTGTGTTTCCAGGCTGTTCTTAAAATATCCAAACCAATATTTGTCCTGTTCCATTTTACCAGTCTGTTCCATGCAGTGGCCACTCTGCCAGTGAACCACTCAACACACTTGCCATTCCCACAGATATTTCCACGAAGGAAATTGGATGACTCTCTCTAGCACTTTCTGGCAACCCCAAACACCCCTAGAGTCAGATATCCCCATATGCCCAACACGTCCGAGCAAGTTCACCTCCCAGACCACTGCAAAGGGTACTGCACAAGGCCAAGTGCTCTTAGTCTTTCACAATAACTCAGACTTCCACTCTTATGTAAGTCCTTAATGTGTTTGGACCAAAATACATTTTAAATATAAAATTCCGCTTATTATTATTTTTTTTTTTATCAAGAATCAACTTAATGAGCTAAATAAAGTGCTTGGAGACCTTCAATGTGTGTACATGTGGTTTAGAACAGCCCTTTTATTTTATATATATACATATATATATATATATATATATATATATATATATATATATATATATATATATCTACACATAGGGTTCCTATTAGATGACCAAAGATGGTCGAACTTAAAACAACGAAAAGGCAAAATAGCGAAGCGGCTTTTAAGCGAATTCTTTCCCAGAGAAAGAATTTGCTTGGCCGCTTCCATTACTTTATAATCTACAATGTGACACCAGCGAGTGATAAAAATACAGCTTTATTCCAAAATCCAAATGGAAATGTTCCACAATAACAAAACGGAAAATACCAAGCAGCAATTGCACACACTGAATAAAAACGTTGAGTTAAGCGCTTTCATCCCCCACTAGGGACTTCCTCAGAACTATTCCCAAAAGTTAATCCCAGCATTCTTATAACATTCTACTTAAAGGGGCCTTACCCTATACAGTACCAATAATATATATATATATATATATATATATATATATATATATGCAAAATTAAAATGTGAACTCACAATATATCACAAGAAATACTAAAAACATTTAAAAAAATATATATAAATAATCGAAATACATTTTAAACACTAAAATTATTATTCAAAACATACCTATAAGGTTAAATACCATATATATTTCTCATTTTCAAATAGCAGCTAATATTTACTGCTTCATTAATACCTGGATATCTAGTGGCATCCAACATTAATTGCCACTTCAATTCACATATTTCAAGGGCCTCCCTGGGCACATTTCCTTGTTCATTTACTTTTAGTTGTTGTAAAATTAAAAATTTAAAAGCATGGCTAGGGAACTCCACTATATGTCTACTAAGAGCATTAGAATCTTTTTTGTGTCTAATATCTAATGTGCGCTCATAGATCCTTGCCGTAAACTTCCTACAAGTTTTCCCCACATAAAAAACTGCACATGAGGTACACTTCATCAGGTAGACTATATGTTCACTTTGACAATTAAAAGACCCCCCAATATATAATGCCTTGCCATTCAAAATAAATTTGTCTGAAGTGGTTAAGACCAAAGAACATTGTGGGCACATACCGCATTTCACATTCCCAACTTTTTTAAATGTATATATATTTTTCCTTCTTCTACCCACCTGTTCCATAATGTTTTTCAAACATCTAAACCTTCTAAATGTAAATTTTGTTTTTTTTAGAATTATTAAACAACTTAGCTACATTTTTGTCTAAAGACAATAAATCCCAAATTTTCTCCATAATTTTACATATCGATTGTGAATCCTTATTAAATGTTGTAATGAAATTACATCCAATGGGAAAATTATTCTTTTTGTCTCTTGGATGGTTTATCAAAAAAATATCATTTACATTTCGACCCAAAATGGGAACAAACCAACTATTTTGCCGCTTCTTGAATACTTCCCCCTTTACATTTTCCAAGAGATCCCGGGGATACCCCCATGTTTAAACATTTTTAGGATGTAATCCACTTCTTGAATGAAATCACTTTCCAATGATGTCATTCTTGCGGCACGTACCAATTGCCCCTTAACTATAGATTTTTTTCTGAAAAGTGGGGTGGCAACTATTAAATTCTAAATAAGAATTTGAAAATGTTGGTTTCCTAAAAATTACTTTGCCGTTTTCGGCACTGCAGTGTGATCTCGGAGTTGGTACATTTAAGTGTGGGGGCGAAGCCCCCCACTTTATGTATTCTTTCAATTTTTTTTTCTCTCTTTTTTTTTTTGGAACAGCGATTTTTTTCCCTTGGAAAAAAATCGTTCTAAGCTTTCAAGATTGTAAGCTTTCGCTTACATGGGGTCAATTATTCATTGTTCGCTTTTTTAAGAGTTCGATGATATAATATAGATCTCTCTCTCTCTCTCTCTCTATATGTGTACTGCATACCACAGGCTCACGATGCATCAGAAGCAAAGCTTCACTTCACTGCAACTTCAAGCCTAAATTCCCTCCCTTTCAGTGAGGCAGCAGCCAGGAAAAGAACAGACAGCAAACAGATAAAAAAAAAAAAAAAAAAAAAAAAAACCTGTCAACAAGCCGCCACAACAAGACACAACACACTCCTCCAGCCCTCCCACCACTTACTCACTCAGCAGACATACAAACAAACCATTCTCTGCCAAAATATCCCAAATCACAATTCTATCCACCTCCTTCTCCTGGATCCAAGTTAAAACCCCAAATGTCTCTTCCTAATACAAAAGCAGCAGTAAACTTGGATCACAAGATGCAACCAACAGCTCCCCGGAGACGAAAATGGCAACATATAACAGCTACCAGACACAGCTGCATCCGCATACACCATGTCAGGCTTAATCAAACAGCACTGCCATAATTGATATTAATTATGTTTAGACAGAATAATAATGACATTTGTACTAGCTGACAGGCACGGTTGCATCCACGCACACCATATCAGGATTGATCACACAGCACTCGTAGCTGTGACACCTGCCGTAATTGATATTAACTATATATTTAGACAGAATAATTATGACATTTGTACTAAGAGCTTGCTACTATTATTTAACCAGGATAAACATGATATTTCTATATCACACATTAACTGAAGAAGGCATTAGTCTCCATGACAGCATTTCTTTTTCAAAACACTCTACTGTTACTGCTATTATATATGATGTTAATTTGTTACATTTGAATCTAAACTCTGATGAATGGTACCTTGTTGAATTAATCAATTACTTAAATTATTATATGTACCTTATTGAATTAATCAATTACTTAAATTATTATACGTAAAATCAATGAAAAATAAACAAGATAAGTATTCATTGAGTTCAAGTAGGGGAATAGAAACTTCTATGTTTGTATTATATGTCGCTTTGTTTGGCTTATATATAATGCAAATAGTAACCAATCTTGACTTACCTTTGTTTGTGAAGGGACTCTTTGAACATTCTGAATAAATCATTACTGTTCCTCAGTTGTTTAAAAACCCTCTTTTTTTAAATAAAAACAGATGACAAGTGATGTACCACATAAGTTGATACTTTGAGAGATGTAGTTATAAGAGTTATTTTTTGGGGGGACAGCTATCTTGGAATCATTTTTTTGTTTGTTTCTTCTAGTATCAGTGCAAGGATTTGTTTCTTTTATTCTTTTTAAAGAGTAGGGGCTATCCATTCCATTTCATCTGGGATAGACACTATGCTGTTGTTTTTGATGAATATAGTAGCTTCTTCTAAGTCATAAAGGTTCTCATCTTATTGGCAAAAAGTATTTTATCTTGGCTGGAAAGGCCAGCTGTGCTTTAATGTTGTTTTGTTTCAACAGTTTTATTACTGGCCAGACTTGTTTCCTTTGTTCTAGTATTCTGGAAGAATAATCATTGTTAAACCTTATCAGGCTTTGATTGCATTTTAAGGGTGATTTTCTCCAAGCAGATTTTAATATTAGTTCCTTGTCCAGAAATGAAAGGAATTTTATAACTATGGATCTAGGTGGAGTATATGTTGAGTTAAAAGCAGGTTTCCTCAGTGCTCTATGTGCCCTTTCAATTCCAAATGAAAGTCCCTCTTTCAAGTCTAAAAATTCACAAATCCAGGCTGTTAAGAATGAAATAATGTCTTCTCCTTCAGTGTATTCAGGAAGACCAAAGATCCTTATGTTGTTTCTCCTTTCCCTGATTTCTAAGTCATCTATTTTGTTAAGCAGCCATGTATTCTGTTTAAGCAGAAATTCTTTTTGGAATTCTTCCTCTGAGTCTCCATTCAATGTTATTTAGAAAGTCTCTATATTTGTTATTTTTGTACGGTGTTGCTGTAATAGTTCCTTAAGAGTATCAGTCTGTTTTTGAGAATTTTAGGTTTTCTAAGTCATTTTTAACGCCATCCATCTTCAAAGATAGATCCTGTAAGGTAGATGTCATCAATTGCAGTTCTTTTTTTCAAAGCAGTATCTGGATGAGAATTCCTTGAGTTGTTCATATTCAGTGACTCAATATATCTCCAAGTTACTTGACAGGAAACTTTTTGTACATCTCCACCAAAATTGACATTTATGTAGTTTAGTAATTTATCTATAGATTTCTGACGTTTTAAACTTGAAAATAATAAAATTTCCCTATATTATACTAGTTTATGGAGATCTCAAAATTCACTGCTCTCAGTTGGCCATCTAGGCTCCGTCCCCTTTCTGAACTTTTCTAACGCAAACTGCCTCCTATTAAGTGATGGCACAGCTAGATTCAAAGCTCCACAAATTCAGAAAACATGGAAGCCTATGCACAGAATTAAACAGAAGCTCTGTACAACCACATAAACAACTGCAAAGAAATGGCAGTACCAAAATGAAATGAGCCCAGGTCAAACCACAAAAACAAGCCACCCAGGTGGTCCCCCCTGGTCTTAATAGGTTGTAAAACAAAATAAAGAAATTCCTGTAGAGAAGTAATAGGGAATGTGCACAACAAAGCAGAAAGTTCCCTCATTAGTGCAAACAAGCAAAGTAGGGAACTAGTCAAGTCCCTGAAAGCAGACTTCGAGGTAAAAATAGTTTCGAAAGCTAATGAGGGCTGTGTACAATGGGATTATAATCTCCCTGGATCTGGATGCCATACCTTTACGTATAAGTTGTGCCACATAGAAGAACTTCCTCACCAGTGTGGAAATGATAACCATAAGGCATTTTTCAGGTATGTCCTCAATCTTAAAGGCAACACCCAACAATGTGCTGAATTAGTTATAGATGGCATCTTCTATACTCAGCCAGAAGATATAGGAAATCTGTGGCCAATAAATTCAACTCAAATTTCAATTCTCCTTCACCCCAAGTTCTACCCCAAGAAATACCCTCCACCACTCCTCTGCCAATTATCACCAATGAACAGGTATCCACAGCACTCTCTAAAGCTAAAAACATGTTTTCAACGGGGCCCAACGACATACCACGTTGCCTCTTAAATATCTTAAATCAGGACCTATCAAGACCTAAAGGATCTCTACTTAATCATTTATTCCAACAGAGTGAAAAAGAAGTTATGTACTTACCATAACGTTCCATGTGAGTTGTTCATCTCGCCTTCATTCTTACAGAAGGGTTCGGAGCCAATCCTCGACTCTGAGTCGGCCTACTACAAAGCTCGAGGTTTTCAGATAGCTCGAGGCCAAGTCCCTATCCCATGATGCACCTAGAGTTACCTCAGATCTTATTTGCTGTGTATAATAATACTGTATGTCATTCTATCACTCCATAAGAGAAAGCTACAGAAGGGTTGAGCAACCAAGAAGAATCCAGCATCTCAGTCTTCGAAAAGGCCTGGAGGGGTAGGAGGGGGGGAATTAAGAATGAAGGTGAGATGAACAACTCACATGGAACGTTATGGTAAGTACATAACTTCTTTATGTGAAGTTGTTTTATCTTGCCGTTCATTCTTACAGATGGGTAGTGTCCCAAGCACCATCTATCTCGGGTGGCTCATGGGAGTATGTTTTTCAAGACAGTAGACCCAAAGGAGGCCCTGTCAACTTTGTAATGAGTGATAAAGGCATGATGTCTTGACTAAGTTGCTGCTGCACAAATGTTATCTATAGCAAGTCTGGCAGAAAAAGCAGAGGAGGTAGACACTGCTCTGGTGGAGTGAGCCTTAATTTTATGTTGTAAGGGCATATTAGCAGCTGAATAAGCAAATGTGATACAATCAGATAACCACTTGGACAGAGTTGTTTTGACCACTGGCATACCTTTCCTGGAGTATAAAAAGGAGACGAAAAGCTGTTCAGATTTCCTAAAATTTTTTGTTCTCTCCAAGTAAAATCTGAGCTATGAACATCAAGCGTGTGCAGCATATATTCTAAATTGTTGGAGTGATTGGGGAAGAAAACTGGCAAATCAATAATTTGATTAAGATTAGCTTCAGTGCAAACTTTAGGCACAAAAGAGGGGTTAGTTCGAAGTGAAACTCTGTCAGCATGGAAAATCAAATAAGGAGGCTTAATGGACAATGCTTGAAGCTCTGACACTATGTGGGCAGCAGTGATAGCTACTAAAAAGAGTCTTCCATGATAAAATTTTGAGGTCACATGAGGAGGCTGGTTCGAATGGAGGAAGAATAATGCAAGAAAGCATAAAATTTAGATTCCATGGGGTATAGGGAGATTTCACAGGTGGTCTGAGATGAAAGGTCCCTTTAAGAAAGGCTTTGGATAATTTGTGTGGCAGAATGTTCAATCCTTCAAATCCATGGTGAAATTTAGAAATGGCAGCAAGTTGAACATGAACTGTTGCTGCTGCAGCTCCTTTGTTAAAAAATCATAGTCAAGAACTCTAAAATGGAGGACATAGGGGCCTGACAGGGAACAATGTTGTTTTGAGAGGCCCATATAGAATTTTTTTTCCATTTGCTAAGGTATTGCTTCCAAAGAGGATTTATGAGAGGATAAGAACATTTGCTTCGTCTCATTAGAAAGGTTATGGAACCTGGCTATGACGGGAGTTGGAGCAGCCAAGCTGTCAGCTTCAGGGACTGAAGAGAGGGATGAAGTTTTCCCGAGTGCATCAGAAGATCTGGAACTGGGTCTAGAATCCAAGGGTCCTCCAAAAGATGAAGTCGAAGGAAGGGGAACCAAATTTGACGAGGCCAATGAGGGGCTATTAGAATGAAGGTCCTTCCCACAGCTTTTGCCTTCTGTAGTACCTTCGGTATCAACGGGATTGGTGGGAATGCATAGAGGAGACCTGGAGGCCAATCGTGAATGAGTGCGCCCCTTGGGGCTTCTCCCGGAGGGGGAATCAGGGCAAAGTAGCTTCTGCATTTTGTGTTCATGTGGCTGGCAAAAAGGTTGCAGCAAGGCTGGCCCCACCTGTGGAATATCCTGTTCGCTATTTCTTTGTTGAGGGGCCACTTGTGAGGCAACAAAATTGCTCTGCTCAGCTTGTCTGCTATCATGTTGGATTTCCCCGGGATGTGCGTTGCTAACAGAAAGCGCTGGGTGGATAAAGCTCTCTGGCATACTCTTAGGGCTTTGCGACAAAGGGGATAGGAACTGGTTCCTCCTTGTTTGTTCAAGTACCAGACCACTGACATGTTGTCTGTCGGAATCGCAACTGTACCCAGAGGAAGAGAGCCCTGGAAGTACTGCAACACTAAAAGTACTGCTCTCCTCTCTATGACATTCATATGCAGGTGTGCTCTTCCCTGAAAGTGCCCCCCCCCAATCAGGGAAGCATCCATGGTCACTGTGGCCACTGGTGGGGGTAGAACAAAAGGACGACCTATCGTGACATGGAGAGGTCAACCACCACTGAAGATCCTTTTTGCATGAGTTCTTGATAATTATAAGGTGAGACATGGGGAGCTCTTAGTAAGACCATTGAGTGACCAGCCATTGCAGAATCTGCATGGGCATGTGACCCAGCGGTATGGATACAATTACAGCTGCCATCATGCCTAACAATTTTAGTACTTCTGATGCTGGAGCCTTGTTTTTGGATATCAGATTGCGGACCTGCGGAAGGAGTAGTAAGACTCTTTCTACTGGAAGTCTCAGCGTGGTGGTGGTGGTGTCCAATTCTGCTCCGATAAAAACTGTATGTTGCAATGTCAATAAGGCAGAGTTTTCTGAGTTTACTGTAATGCCCAGCTGGCTGCAGAGTCAAAGAGTGGTGTTTCTGGCTTGAATGAGTTGATGACTGGTGGTGGCAGTGAGGAGTCAATCGTCTAGGTATGGAAACACCTGGAATCCTAAACGTCTCAGGTGAGCTGTGACCACTTCCATACATTTGGTGTACACTCTTGGGGCTATAGTGAGACCAAAGGGCAGGGCTTGAAACTAGTAATGATTGGCTCCCAGCCGGAAGCATAGATGATCCCTGGATGGTCTGGCCATTTTTATGTGGTAGTACACATCCTGGAGATCTACAGAGCACATCCCACTGTCTTTCCCTAAAAAGAGAAATATCGAATGAAGTGTGACCATCTGAAACTTCTCTTTCTTGACAGACTGGTTTAACCTGCTGAGGTCCAATATAAGTCTCCAGTCCCCTGTCTTTTTTGGAACTAAAAAGAATCTTGAGTAAGTTCCGGATCCTGTCTGGTCTGCTGGGACTGGTTGGATGACTCTTTTTGTTAGCAACAATTGAACCTCTATTGTTGCCTGTTCCCTGTAACTGGGTGGAATGTCCAGGATTTTTCTTGTTAGTGGAGAGGGTGTGGCGAAAGGAATGAAATATCCTCTGGAAATGATACTTTGTACCCAGTTGTTGTTTGTTACTTCGAGCTAGGCATTTGGATACAAAGATAAGCGACCCCCGACTGCCTCCAGAGTAGGACAGTTGGGCCTCCTTTCAGGAGCACTGGGAGGGCTTCCCAAAGAAGTGATCTCTGTCGCCCTGGTTTTGTGGACCCCCTCTGCCACAAGGGTGGCATCTTCCATTATTGCCCCCTCCTCTGCCCCTGGAGGGGGGGGGGGTCACCACGTGTGTCCTGAAAGGCTCTGTGGGCTTTTTGGAACCACATCTTTCCTCCCCTTTGACCCTTGGGGTACGGTCTGGTAGGGGTGGAAAAACAGACTCAGACGGCAGACAGAGTCTTTCCTTCCTGCTTACACCTAGTCAAAGTTTCCTTAACTTTGGGCCCGAAAAGAGACGAGCCATCAAAAGGGGTATTTACAAAGGATGACGAAGGGCTCTGCGAAGGAGCAAAAGCGTATCCACGAGTGTCTCCTAAAAGCAATTCCTGTACCCGCTGCCCTGCTCGTTCCAATAGCTGCATACGAAATGAGGTGCATGGATGAGTTAACTATGGAGTTGAGGGTAGCAAGCTGGGAGGTAACTTTATCTGAAGCTCCTGCAGCTACTGTACCCTGAAGAGCATCTCCCAGCTCTTTAAGGAGATCTCTTTACAGTTGCGTATAATGGGTTAGATAGTTGAGCGAACGCAGTGCAAAAGTCGCTGAACTGTAAGTGCGCTTCCTCTATCTAGCAATGATCCTAGAATCTCTGTTAGGAGGATGGATAGATGAGGAAGTTTATGACATTTCCTTTTTGGTGGCCATCGCCACCACCATGGCATCAACTGGTACACCCTTGGACGGAAAAGATTTGTCCTGTGGAGCAGAGATAAATTTATTAGGCCTCCTAGGGACAGGCTCCATGGTGTCTGGAGACTCCCACTCCCTTCGCAAGACCAGCTGCATAAGCTCATCGAAGGGCGGAGACACCCAAGAGGTGGAGGGCTGAGACACGAAAGCCTTCAGGAGAACCGATTCTTCTTCAGTAGGGTTGGACTGCCAGTCGCCCCACTACCTAAGGATTTCTAGTATCTCAGCAAATGAGATATCCTCAGAGGGGGACCGTGGGGACACTTCTGATTCATCCAAGTTGGTATCAGATGTCAGGGACTCCTGAGGGGAGTCTAGATGCTTCCTCTCAGAGACTCTCTTCCTGGGAACCTCATCCGTGGGAGCTTCTGGTGAGGTCTCGGAAGAGCATGGGCCACCCAATGGGGCTTCCTTAGGCTCTGGGTCTCTACGCTTGGCAAGAATCTGTGAAGCAGAAGCAGACACAGGAGCTTTAGGGGAGGAAGAAGCTGGACCTGAGGTTGAAGATATCTTAGGAGATATAACTCTCCTCATGGCTTCGAAAGCACATTTGCTTCGAAGCGAAGGGACCGGCGGAGCCGATACCCCCGGCACTGGGACAGTGGGCTCCAAGCCAGAGGTAGGAGCTGAGCTCATCTGAGCCGAAGCCCTGAGAGGCAGAGTCGGAACCAACAAGTCGGTCCGACTATCCTCCCTGGACCCGACCAGAGAGTGTTGGCTCCTAGATTCCTTGACTGGTGTCGACGTCAGAGTAAACGGAGCTGAAGACACTGGAGCAGGCGTCAGCACCGAAGGCTCCATGATCAAGTCCGACTCCTCCGGCTCGGAAGGTCTGGTATGGCTCGGAGGAGGAAGAGTAGTAGCTGGTAAAAGGGTCTTCGCCTCCGAAGCTGCTTGGGTTGGAGACGAAAAGAATTTAGCAAAGGCTGTAAAAGTTTCTGCACCACACGATCCACATCCAAATCAGGAAGGCTAATTGAAGACCGAGATGAATGGATCGAAGGTGGTACCGACTGTAAAAGTAGAGATTTTGGTATTTCGGATACCGGTTCCAAAACTGGGGACCAGCTCTGAAAGGATAAGATAGTTGGCTCCGAGGTCTGTGGAGCCAATGTCGAAGACTTTTTCGATTTTTTTGATTCAGATGTAGAAGTCTTGGAAGACTTTGATGACTTACTGGATTCATCTTGGTCGCTCAAAGCCTCCTGGAAAGAAGGTTTAAGTAAACCTCTGTCTTATCAATTTTCTCTTTCTTTCCTGGAGAACCCTGGAAGAGAAAGAGTGACATATGGAGCAGCTTTCCTGGAGATGCAATGCTCCCAAACAATAAACGCAATTTACGTGACTGTCAGTGACAGACATTTTCTGCCCACATTTAGAAAATTTTTTAAAACCTGACTTAAGGTGTTTGTCTTTACTGTCAGCCATATTAAAAAGCACAATGTTAGTAGGGTGATGTAAAGAAATAGACACACCCAACAACAATTAAAGAACAACAAGCCTTCTAAAAGTACAGGCTAAATTTAAATTGCACACACACACAAAACTATTTGTTTAAATGATAAAGAGTAAACAAGCTGCGACAGAAGTCATTATATAAATGCACACAACTATAAAATAGCTACTAATGTACACACTATATCTAAATTCTAAAGAGAAGAATTCAAGTTGTGATAGAATGTCACTTTTTAACTCTTAAGTAATTTAAAGCTAATACCACACAACTAATTTAAACACTAAGCAAGGCCTAAATAAAAGAGACCAAAGAGGTAAATACTAGATAAAGAGCACCAAAGGAAGGGAACTACACAAAGCTATAAGAGCTTCATCTAAATATCTAAGATATAAACAGAAACTATTTATCAAATATTTATCAAATATTTCTAGTAAAGAAAGGTTTTACTGGCCCGAGCTAGCAAGAACTTCCAATCTATTGCAGTGGCAAACTAGATCTGAGGTAACTCTAGGTGCATCATGGGATAGGGACTTGGCCTCGAGTTATCTGAAGACCTCGGGCTTTGTAGTAGATCGGCTCTGAACCCATCTGTAAGAATGAACGGCGAGATAGAACAACTTCACATGAACAGTTACAGTCATCTTCTGCATAAGGAAGTACTGTCAACTGACCCAGGAAATTACAGACCCATAAGCTTGATGAGTCTTATTTGTAAGGCCATGGAAAGAATAATTATGGGCCTAATAAAGACATAAGAGACCTCCAAACACTGAATCTGACATAATTCAGCTTTGTCAAGGGCAGGACATGCCTGCTAAATCTGGTGGACTTCTTTGAGAAAGTCACTAAGGCCATGGATAAGGGCAAAACAGTACATACCACCTACTTGACCTAGCCAGGGCATTTGACACAGTTCCCACTCAAGTATAAGTAAACTCATTTGATTGAAGGTTGCTGGAACAGGGCTCAGTTTTGAGCTTTTTTATTCATTTGTTTAATTCAGTTTGCTCTCATTATTGCTAATTTGAACTGTTTTTCTTCTAGAAATTGTTGCACTTTGTTTGCTGTGGCATAGACTAGATTTAGACCTGCTGACTCTAGTTCTGTTTGGATAACTTGAGCACTAAACCAGGTCATCTTTTGTTGGAGATGGTTTCCCTGCACCCTAGTGGCAGGGGTGTGCAGTTAGAACTCATCTGATTGAAGGCTGCTGGAAAAGGGAACAGTTCTGAGCTTTTTTAATGGTTAATTGGTTTAGACTGGTTTGAGCTTGTTTGTTATACAAGCATCACATTTGTGCATCATGCACTGCCGCTCAGCGGTGGGCACAGTTGGTGGTTGTAGATGCAGACACTTTTGCCTGCAAATTTTCCCTTAGTACGCTGCTGCTGCCCTATCGGTGAGTTCTTGTGATTGCCCCTCAGACAGGTGATACATTCAGCAAAGCTCCTGAGGTACCAACACAGATCCTACCCATTAGCCCTTTGTATTTTTTTGTCACTTCTACTGTCCTGTACTTTACCTGGTCCTTCCTGTCCTCTCCCTGTTTTCTGACCACATCAACTTACCATTATGGACAAATAATTTCCCACAGTTTCTCTAGCCAGCTTGGTCAACATGGACATCCTGCAGCAATGTAGCAATTGCCTCATGTACACTGACAACCCACTTCTTGTAGTCCACAAAAATTCATTATGCGAGAGATTCATCTATATCAAGAACCTAGAATTCAGTCTCTCTGGCTCAACAGTCAGTTCATGTCATACTAAGCAGGTTGTCAGCATGCACACCTCACCTTCTGCACCTACCAAATCAACAACACATAAACCTACATATGCGGAGGTCCTTACAAGAAGCTTACCTAACCATCACAGATCTCCCAAACACAAGCACACTGCACATAATACAGTCTCTACAAAACATAGCACACATAATAGATGATACACCAGTGTCTCCCCAGTCAAGCCCCTAAGGCATAACACAAAAACAAACATCTTAGACATTGGTGACTCAATTGTGAGACAGACAGATGTCTCTCTCACCAGACTGGATAAGGAAAAGGTCATGGTCACCTGTCTGTCAGGTGCCAGGATCAAAGACACACACAGACACACACACACACACACACACACACACACACATGTATCTCAACAACAGGCAATGCTACGAGTCCATCATAGCCCATGTTAGTGTGAACGACTTGAGATGTACCTCACTGGACTATATGAAGACAGAAATAACTGAGCTTTGATTATGTGTCTCAGGCAGGTATGTCCCTAGCCTTAAGCAGCATTTAATCTTCGCCTAGGATGCAACCTCAACACAAACAAAAAATGATTGACTTCAACAACTAGCTTAGTTTCTGCTGTCATTCAAAGGGGATCCAGTATCTGTTAGCCTGGGAAGACACGGTTGACAGACCTCAATGCTTTGCCACAGATTGTTGTCATCTGTCACCCCTGGGATTTTGGTTACTGGCTAAGGCTCTTGACATCCCTATAGTGCCTTTTTTAGGCAATATCACAAGAACAAAATTCCCAATGTAAAAATACCCACTAAAAACAACCTGAGGATTATGCTGCTAAACTCTAGGAGTCTAAATCGGAAACTGCACTCACTAGAAGCAGTCCTCACCTTGGAAAATGCTGACAACTGTAGAGTCACTGAGAACTGGTTTAAGGCTGCAGAGAGCATCCCAGCTATTCCCTTGTTACACTTCCTTCCACACATTCAGGCCCCAAACTGAAGGTGTAAGAACTAAAGGAGGTGTGTATCAATATTCATTAAAGATAAATACACGTCTAGAATGGTTAAACAGCACGATTCCTTTAAATTACTTCAGTGTTACTGACTGTAGGTAAGACCCCTCTTCAGGTCATTGCCAGCTATAGGACCTCCTCCATGAATCAGGACATCTATTCAGCCTACTTGGATCTAATTAAGTCAATCAAAATGCAACCAAACATCCTGGTTTTGGGTGATTTAATTACTCATCCATAGACTGGCTAAATTACATGTGTTCTAACTCACTTTCCCAAAGGTTCCTGTACTTCATTAACTCCAATGCCCTGGACCAGCTGGCTGACACACCCACAAGGGACTCAAATGTCCTGGATCTGGTGCTCACCCACATGGGGGAACCGCTGCACCACTCCCAGTGTGTGGCCATCCCTGGTGAGATCTGACTACAAATCAATTTTGCTAGAAGTAACTGTAACACAAGACCCCCCCCCCCCCCCCTAGAAACAACTAGACTAAAATACTTCTCCAAGGCCAATTACAACCTCTTACATGACAGCATAAATAGCTTCATAGCCCCTCCCACACTGATGGAACAGTTACCTATGGTAAGTTATACACCAATGCTTTATGTCAACACCTGTGCAGCTGTACTATGTTATGTGTTATACGGCCCAAAATGCAGAATCCATTACAAAAGCATTCTATGAACACCTACAGGAATGCATGGAGCATGCTATCCCAAATAAAACCAAGACTCAATCCTCCAAAGGCAGGAGACATGTCTGGTGGACCCCGGCCATAAATAAGCTATACAACAGAAGGAGAAAGCTACTACATGACAGAGCAAAATCCCAAAAAGGGAAGGCGTCACTGATCAGTACTAGCAAGAAACTATGATCCCTCATAAAATCCTCTAAGGCCAGCTTTGAAAGAAGAATTGCACAAGACACTAAATATAATCACAAGGCCTTCTTTAGTTATGTCAGAAACCTGGGAGGCAACTCCCAGATATGCTCTGAGTTAGTGCAAAATGACAAAAAATTCACTGAACCCACAGACATTGCCAACATCCTGGCAGAAAGGTTCAGTGCAAACTCTCCCCCCTTCCCCTTCCCTAAAGAGCAAATGTCTATCCCAACAGAGTGTAGCCTTCCTGAGATCGCAGATGCACAGGTGAGAGCTGCCCTCTCCAAAGCTAAAAACACAGCATCAATGGGACCAGACGGTGTCCCGGGCTGCGTCTTACACGAGCTCCAAGAAGAACTAAACCCTCATATAAAGTCACTGCTCAATCTCAGCCTTACTACAGGATATGTTCCCAAGGAATGGCGCACAGCAACAGTGGTCCCACTCCACAAAGGTGGTGCCACAACAGACCCTGGAAACTATCGCCCTATAAGCCTAACTAGCCTGGTCTGCAAAGCTATGGAACGTATCATCATGGAAATCATAAACAAAGACATTGGGAACCTCCAGACACTGGATCCTACCCAATTCGGCTTCGTTAAGGGCAGATCTTGCCTCTTGAACCTGGTCGACTTCTTTGAAACAGTTACCAAAGCCATAGATGAAGGAAAGGTAGTCCACACAGCCTACCTGGACCTCGCAAAGGCCTCTGACACAATACCCCACTCGGGCATCATAAATAAGCTCACCAGCTTAAATATCAACCCCTGTGTCACAAGATGGGTTGCAAACTGGATCAGGGATAGAACCCACATGGTCAGAATAGCAGGTGCCATGTCAGACTCTAAACCAGTTACAAGTGGTGTCCCACAAGGCTCAGTCCTGGGACCTCTCTTGTTCGGTATATATTTCTCCGAGGTACAGGCTAACACAGGTGGACTATGGCTGACCAAGTTTGCAGATGACTGCAAACCAGGTGCCATAATCGACTCTCCGACTGACACAAGCATACTCCAAAAGGGTCTCACAGAGATGGATAACTGGTGCCAGAGCCATGGCCTAAGGCTAAATGCCAAAAAGTGCATAGTCACCCCCTTTGGAAAGAAACAAAGTGCCCACAAATTACCACATAGGTGGTAATCCATTAAGTATGGAAGAAGTAATTAGGGACTTGGGGACCCAAGTAGATAGCAATCTCTCCTTTGACAATCACGTGGTTAGAAAGACCTTCTATATAGCCCACCTTATCATGAAAGGGTTCACATCTAGATCAAGAGAGGTCATTTTGCCCCTCTACTCATCACTTATCAGGCCCATAATTGAGTACAATGCCCCGTTTGGGATGTACCTTACCCGACACCTTCAGCAACTGGAAAGACCCCAAAAGTATCTCACCAAGAGGATCAAGGGGCTCAAACAGATGCCCTATGCAGTTCGGCTAAAGAAACTCCAGCTCTACTCAGTTGCGTACCGCCTACTCAGAGGCAATCTGTGTCTGACGTATAAAGCCATGTCCAACCCAGAATTAATGGACATGCTTCACCTCAGGAAATCTAAATCCCTTAAAGCTACACGCTCCAGGGACCTGAACCTCAGCACAGAAATAAATAGGACATGCTGGAGGGACAGATTCATATCCCAGAGGCTCCCCTCACTCTGGAACAAAATCCCAATCCATGTCAGGCAGAGCCCCTCACTGTCCCTCTTCAAGAGAAATCTTGACGAATGGATGGGAGATTGTAAGTTTGCCCCTGGGATCTCTTCTGTGTCGCTGCTTGACAGAGGTACAGTAAACAAACCTTAAAAGGGCTACCTTCTGTGACCTACTATACAGAGGCACAGTCAACTAATCTAAAAGGGTGGCGAAAGCCAAACATACTCTGGCTAGGCTTATAAATGCCCTAGGGCAGATAGCGTAGTATCAGCCTATGAACCTATGTACTGACTCTGCTGTACCAGACAGAACCAGAGCAAGATCTTCAAAGAAAAACAAACCTTCCGAGTGTGGGAAGATGGTATAAATGTTAAGTTCTTTACCTTACAAATACAAGGTTCAGGGTTTGTCTCTTATGTGGGGTAATTAGCTAGGACTGAAAGGGCCCACAAGTGCAGTTAGCCTTGTACTAACTTATAAACCTATGGTGGACAACTGCCATTAATAGGTTTTACAATAGGAGAAAGAAATTGCTGTCTAAAGAGTAGGAAGGAACTGTCTAAAAACTGGAAACACTCCTTCCTCAACTTAAACAAGCAAATAAGACTCCTAGTGAAATCCTCCAAAGCTAACTACAAATCCAAATCAGTTTCCCTAACTAAGGATAACCACAAGGCGTTCTTTAGTTACATCTGTAACCTCAAAGGTAAGGCCCAGACTTCGTTGAACTCATAGTTAATGGTACTACATGTAAAGAACCTCTGAATATACCAAACCTGATGGCTGACAGATTCTGTGAAAATGTCACTCCCCTGTCCCCACCACATACGTACCCAAAGCATCCCTTCAGATTCAGTGAAAACGTCACTTCCCCTGTCCTCGCCACATATATATACATATATATATATATATATATATATATATATATATATATATATATATATATATCCAAAGCATCCCTAACACCTGTCCACCCACCTAGTATCTCCGAGGAGCAGGTCTTAAATGCCCTCTTCAATGCAAAAAAACACAGCCTCTATGGGAATAGACAACTTCCCAGGCTGTGTTCTACATGGGTTAAAACAGTAATTAGCATCACTACTGGGTAAGCTTTTCCATCACAGCCTAATCACTGGCTTTGTCCCAGTGGAATGGAAAACCGCTACAGTCATCCCTTTGCACAAAGGGGGTGCAACCACAGACCCTGGGAACTGTATACCCATTAGCCTGACCAGCCATATCTGCAAGGCCATGGAACAAATCATCATGGACCTTATTAACAAAGATATAGGAAATCTCCAAATGTTTGACCCCACCCAGTTTGGCTTCAAGGGGAGATCATGCCTGTTAAACTTGGCAGACTTTTTCAAGACAGTCATCAAAGCCCTAAAGGAGGGCAAATCTGTGCATATGGCCTATCTAGACTTAGCCAAGGCCTTTGATACAATCCCCCACTCACGCATCATTGAATAAACTCACCCAGCTGGGTATCAACCCATATACTGTCAGGTGCGTTGCAAACTGGCTCACTGATAGAACTCATACGGTCAAAAAAGGGGACTCCACCTCCTCCAGCAGACCCGTAACCAGTAGTGTTCTACAGGGATAGGTTCTGGGACACCTACTGTTTGGAATCTACTTCTCTGAAGTACAGACTAAAAATAAAGGGATATGGCTGACAAAGTTTGCAAATGACTGCAAACTGGGAGCAATCACTGAAACCCCTAGCAATGTCAACATCCAGCAAGAAGGTCTTACGCAGACTAATGACTGCTGCCAAAGTCATGGTCTTAAACTTAATGCAAAAAAAGCATCATCATCCCCTTCAGGAAGGGTGATGTCCCTGCAAACTACCACATCAATAGCAATACCCTAAGCACACAGTCTGCGGTAAGAGATCTGAGCACACAGATTGACAGCAACTTTAAATTTGATCACCATATCTCCACGGTGGTAAGAAAGGCATTTTGTGACACTGCCTCCAGAAAAAAAGAGGTTATAACCCCCCATACTCTTCCTTCATCAGGCTACTAATAGAGTACAACTCTCCCTTTGGTATGTTCTTTTAAAAACACCTGCAGCAATTGGAGAAACCACAAAGGTTTCTTACAAAGAAAATTCACGGTCTTCAAGATCTGTCTTATGCAGACAGATTAAAATCACTGTCACATTACTCTGTGTCGTACAGTCTGCTCAGAGGTGACCTGTGCCTTGCATAGAAAGCAATCTCTGACCCAGCTTTAATGGGAATGCTGCGCATTTGCAAGTCAAATGGAACACAGGTCTCTCACTCAAAGAATCTTAAAGTGGTATGTGATATCAACAGAACTTGCTGGAGAGACAGATTTGTCTCACAGGGGTGGTCCCCCTTTTGGGAAAAGCTTCCTATACATGTTAAAGCCCCTCATTGGCCCTGTTTAAGCACAATTTGAACAACTGGATGGGTAACTGGAAATTCACCCTGGGGGTTTCCACCTGTGTCTCTCTTGGACTGGTGTAATATGTGCTGATTTTAGTGTCTGCTTGAATCTGACACCCTTGGGAACATACGGATTAAACTAGGCTAGGCTTGTAAGAGTCCTGGGCCCATTAGCCTAGTAACCTCCTATGATCCTATGAACAGTGGGCATAAATTCCTATGTCACCAGATGTACAACCAATTGGCTCAAGGACAGAACACATGTGGCTAAAGTGGGTGATCCCAGTTTCAGCAAGGGAAAATTACTAGTGATATGTCACAGTGGGTGCTGAGACCACCACTGTTTGGAATATACTTCTGGATGTTAAGATCAATGTGGAAGATCTCTGGATGACTGCAAGCTGGGGGCAATCACTGAATCCCCCAGTGATGCAGATATCCTTCAAGAGGATCTAAATCAGGCAAATGATTGTCAGAACCATGGCTTGAAATTAAATGCAAAGAAATGCATTATCCTATCCTTTGGGAAATCAAATACCCCGCTAACTACAACATTAACAATACAACCCTAAGAGTAGACTCAGATGTGAGGGATCTAGATACACAGATGGACAGTAGCCTGAAATTTGACCATCACATGTCCACATTGGTGAGGATGTCCTTCTATGTGGCACAATGTATAAGTAAATGTATGGCATCCAGATCCAGGGATATTACAGTGCCATTGTACATAGCCCTCATTAGACCAATAACAGAGAACAATGCACCATTTAGAATGTACTTGACTAGGCACTTAGAATAGCTGGAGTGACCTCAGAGGTTCCTCAATAAGAAAATACAGGGTGTTAACAACATGTCCTATGCAGACAGGAGACAGTAAAGGGAAAGGGGTTTCAGTCTATCGACTATTAAGGGCTGACCTAAGCCTGAGCTACAAGGCACTCATAAATCCAACCTTAGTACAAGGATCTCCCCTTCCAGGGATCTAAATTTATTCAGGGAATCAAACAGAACATGCTGGAGAGACTGCTGCTTTTTTGGAATAGGTTTCCTGTTCACGTTAAGCAGAATCATTCACTGGCCCTCTTCAAGAGCAATCTGAATCAATGAACAGGGAATTGTAAATTTAAACCTGGGATGGCACCCATGTCCCTTATGGACTGGCGCAAACTGTAAAATCTGTAAAACAACTCAAAGTATAGGGACAAACCCATGCCTTCCTCCTTCCCCTAAGGGCCATATACTGGGTAAAATCAGGTTATATTGGCTAGACTTGCATAGACTTTTGGGCCGTTAGACTCGTAATCTATAATAAACTTATGAACAACATCCTATTAAACGACAGTTTGTCAAAATTCAGTGCCCCAACCCTACTCTGAGTATACAGCAACCTACGTGGAATTATTCACAGAGACCCTGTACAACCATATAAATGGCTATACAGAGACTGCTGCACCTACCAAAATTAAGCCCAAAACAATCTCTAAAAACGAACCACACTGGTAGAATCCTAACCTTAATAAGAAGAGCAACTCCCATAATGACAGGAGCTCTCTAATTAGTCCTTTTAGTTTCCTGTTTAGTTTAATTGAGTCCATCAAGGCGAATTATGAGATCAAGATAGCTTCACAGGCTATAGACAACTACAAGGCCTTGTATAGATCCATCTGAAACCTCAAAGGCAGTACACATCAGTGTGCCGAACTGATGGTCAATGGTGCCACCTTCCCTGAGCACAGCAACATATTGAATTTTCTGGCTGACAAATTCAGCTTCAACTTTACTCCCCAATTCCCCCTACCTCCCCCATGAAATACTTACTAGTACAACCCCTCCCACCCCTTCAGCACCACCACATGCACACACACACTAGTAACAGGGAGCAGGTCCTGGCAGTGCTCATTAAGGCCAAAAACACAGCCTCAATGGGCCCAGACAATATCTCACCATGCCTCCTAAATAGCTTGAAACATGACCTATCAGGAACACTTGAGTCAGTTTTCAACTACAGCCTCAAAATAGACTTTGTACCATGAAAATGGAGGACTGCAATGCTTATCCCACTTCACAAGAATGGACCATCAACAGACTCTGGAAACTCAAGACCTTTTAGTCTGATTAGCCTAATATGCACAGCCATGGAACAAATTATCATGGAAATGATCAACAAATGTATAGGCAACCTTCAGACACTAGAGCCAACCCAGTCTAGCTTTGTCAAGGGACGCTCATGCCTACTAAACCTGATGGACTTCTTTGAGAAAGTTACCAGGGCAATAGTTGAGAAAATGGTGCATACCACCTACCTGGAGCTGGCTAAGGTGCTTGACACAATATCCACTTAGGTAGAGTTGGCAAACACATAAACCCCTACATAACTCACTGGATTGCCAGCTGGCTTACAGATAGGACCCAGGAAGTCAGGATTGGTTACACCACCTCCACTAAGGGACTGGTCACCAGTGGAGTACCTCAGAGCTCCATGCTGAGACTGCTCCTATTTGGTATCTACTTCTTGGAGGTAAAGGCTAATGTCAAGAGCCTTTGGCTGACGAAGTTTGAATATGACTGCAAATTGGGAGATGCAATACATTCTCCCCATGACACAAACATCTTACAAGAAGGTCTAACACAGACAAATGACTGGTGCCACGTCATGGATTAAAACTTATTGCTAAGAAATGCATTATAGTGCTTTTTGGGAAAACTGCCACCCAGGATAATTGCTCCATCGATAAGACACCCCTAAGGGTTGACCCAGTAGTCAGGGATCTGGGAACATACGTAGGGATAATCTGGCCTTTGACCAATATATGGATAACGTAGTAAGAAAACCATTTGATGTTTCTCACATACGTAAGATCCAGGTTCAAGGAAGCCATAGTGCCACTTTATTCGACAGTTATCAGACGCATCTCATTGAGAATAATGCCCCCTTTGGCATGTACCTGACCAGACACATGTAGCAGCTGCAACACCCACAAAGGTTCCTTACCAGGAGAATCCAGGGTATAAATCCATTGTCCTATATGGATCGCCTTAAAGCCCTAGCTCTACACTTGGTCTTCTACAGGTTACTGAGAGGAGATCTATGCCTGGCTTACAAAGCATCCTTAGATCCAGCTCTGATGGACCTTTTGCACATCTGCAAAATGAACAATATCAGAACCACTAGATCCAAGGATTTAAATTTTGCTTTTGACATAAATAAGACATGCTGACGAGACAGATGTCCCCCCCAGAGAATCCCCATGCTCCAGACCTGGCTCCTCATCCATTAGAAGCACAGTCCATCCCTAACCCTATTCAAGAGTAACCTTGACCAATGGATGGAAAATCAGAAATTCACCCTGGGTCTGGCATCCATGTGTCTGATAGATAGAGGCATATAGTAATGCCTAAACTAACATACCATACCATCCCATAACCTCTAAAAACTTCCTAACATACCCCTGCTAATAAACACCCATTACACATACAGGCACATATTGGATTGGGTTGCATGTCTAGCCTAGTATACACCTATGAACCTATTACTCCTTGCATTAATTTTCACCCTTTCTTCCAGCTTCATGCGTACTTAAGTGCTGAGTTCCTAGACAAAAGGTCTTTGCCAAATAGTACATTTAATAACTGTGCTTTAATATTATGAGAAACTTTGCAACCTTACCCAGGTATTCATGCACATTTCTGTACCTGCAGCAACAGCCCTATAAAAAGCATCCACTCTGTCCTAAGCACATTTCATAGAATGCTTAGTGACCTGTGAAGCAGAGTTTAACGTGTCCAGTAAATTAGAGCTAGTGTCTGAGTTAGGTAAGTACCTCAAGTGTGCTGCATATTAACAAAAGTAGATAGCAAATATTTAGACATGCAAATCTGGCAATTGCTTGCCCTAAAAGCAATGTGGAAGATATGTAGACTTTTTTTCCCAAATCTGTCAAATGTGTAGTTAGCTCTGTCATTTGGGACAGGTTTAGTAGCAGAAAAGACCTCCAAACTTCTATCCCAGTTCAAAGAAATAATAGAGGGTTTGCCACAGGATTTTACTGAATAATGCCTGTGTGTGTGTGTGTGTGTGTGTGTGTGTGTGTGTGTGTGTGTGTGTGTGTATGTGTGTGGTTTCAAAGGGGCAGGGGGGGGGGTTGGACATTTGGGGAGAGAGAGGCAGAAGCAAAGCCATCCACTAAAGCTTCTAACACAGGTGGTACGGCCACTGGTTTTGGGGAATCTATGCTTAGTAACTCATAATATCTCTTTTGAGAATCTGACACCTCTTTGACTTCCCACTTAAAATATTCTTTCATTTTTTAATTGCATCCCCAAATGATATTTCCTAATTGCAGAGTCTGATTCAGAAAGACCTTGGGAGAAAAACTGAGAGGCATAGTCCAGACCCTCAAAATCAGATTCAAAAAGATCACCTTCTGAGGAAGAGGGGGGGTCGCCTTTCTCTTAACAGGGGCTGAAGGTGGAAAAGATGGCTGGAGAGACTGGTTTGCCTTAAACAAGCCTTGTGCAAAATTATAGCAGTTTTCTTCGGAAGCCTTCTGTACAGACGGAGTGGTAGAAGGGGACAATTTTTTTTATTGTTCTCTCACTTATAATTTTAGGAATGGAATCTATAGGCCACATCTCCATAAGTGACCATGCAACGTCTTCCCACACCAGGTACTTTGTGAATGCGTTCCTTGCCCTTACAGAAAATTATTTATTTTCCCTTCTTGGCAAGTTCTGCCTGATGTATGGTCTGAAATGGCATTCTACATTGTCTGGCCTTGGCAGACTCCAGAGGAGTCATGTCAGACAGACCATGAGAGCAAGACTGATGGTCCAAGGGCTATGAAGGCACCTGACTAGAGTTATCAGACCCAGATGCAGAAAACGGGGATATCTGAGATTTCTCAAAAACCTTTTTTGAAGTGGGAGGTTGGCATAATGGTTAAGGTGTTGACCTTACAGATACAAGGTGCAAGGTTTGATTCTCACATGGGATAACTGGCTAGGCTTAAAATGGCCCAGAAGGGCAGTTAGCCTACTACTAATCTATGGCCCTACAGTCTATCTATGAACCTATGAAAATTTCTTCTTAATCCTCTGTGACGGAGGCTTGCTGAAGGGGAGTCTGCTGCCATGGTTGCTCATGCCAAATCTAGGAGGTGCATATTCTCAACAAAGATCTTTATAGAATTCAATCTATTCCTTACAGTTTAAGTACAAAGGACAGGCAAATCTGACAAGACATTTTATCATGCTGTTCCCTAAAACAAAAACCTTAAGAACTATGGGCATCCTTATAAGGAATCTGTCTACCGGAAGAACATTTACCTTTCCAGATAGACATAAGAAATTTTTAATATAACTCTTCTTTAGACAAAGGAAGTTTCTCCAGCTAAGATGCTTATCTGCCCAAAACTGTAGCTGAAGCCAACGGCTAATATTCATGTTGCTAAGCTAACAAGTTTTCATAAGTGTAAGTACAGCAAGATCGATCTCATTTTTTGTGCACACGTATACCCCTTTTATACCAGCATGTAATCTCTTGCTAAGAGCAGATGTACAGTATGTGAAGAAGGACCTCAAAGCTTTCTAGACTGGCTGGATGTCCTACATCCTTAGCAGTGTATGTCCAATATGGTTATGGTTCCTGCAACAGTGATCTAATAAAGAACATCAGAGGTATGCACTGATGAGGCAGAGGATCCTTCATATGTCATCAGATGGATCCTGTAACTACGACCATTAGTTCAATATATACCTTTGTCCACAGGAGTAAGCATACCACACACAGCTCCTGACTGTGTTCATACATGACGGAGTTTAACTAGGTCTTGTAGACATCTCTATTCACTCTGAAGTGATTGGTATGTAATTGGCTGTCTATATCATTTCCATTGGAGCAGGTGGCACTGGTTTGCAACACAATTAGCACTGACTCCGACAGAGGCTACCAACACATGCTGCTATGTCTAATATGGCTCCTGTTCTGTACTACATAAATTATGGCTTTCAAACTAGTTGAGCATGACTGTACAGAGTTGCCATTTTATTGTTCTCAGAAACATTCTAACATCTTGGTCTCCTGCATGTGCATACTTTATACTACTCACTTGCATGGGATTATGTATTTACGTATTATTATGTACTCATCTGTACATGGTGCATTACCACACAATTATGAGCATTGCCCTTTCACAAAAATATCATGGATCACCTATACCCTGTGGATGGCTGCTAAAGGTACCATTCTGCACTGCATATTGCACAACACATCTTTCAATCCCAACAAAAATTCATAGTACTTTTTTTGAAGACCTTGTAATTAAGATTTTAAGTGGGTGCATTTGTACAATAACAGGCTCTTTCAACTGCATTACTAGTGTGCAAGTAAAAAAAAGATATACAGAAAAGCATACCACTGCCTGAACTCTTTATAAAAGTCAATGCCAAATGGAAGATACAACTCTTTAAATGCCAAGCAAACGCTTCTGAATTAATTTTACCTCATATTCTCTAAGTAGCACCAAAGAGCTTCCTGAAACCAGTCTCGCATATAAAATTAGACTTTCTGTCAGAGTGCTACTTTTTAAATTATAACCATAAGCATAGATGCCAAACAGCCCTCAGCTTTAAGTCTCATGCCATACCAGACTCCAAAATCACAGCCATTTCAGCCGGCACACTGCGCTGTTCCCCAGTTTGGCTCTTCCTCAAATCAAAGTTGAGGAGCAAACACTTTTACATTGAAAATGTAGCAAGCTGATTGCTACAAATGTAACAAGCAGTAGCAAGCAGCTAAGTACAGTTAAATCAGCACAAACTACCTACAATGGGAATTTCAGTGCTTCAGCCATGTCCAAAAATAAAGGAATAGCTTTCTGTATGAAGTCACAATGTCTTTGTATCTTCATAAAGCAATGCCAGTGCTGAGCTCCCACGCTATCAGCACCTGACTATCTCTCCCATGACAGCATGCACCTGGGACAGCCACCCCTTTCACTACACCCCATAAATGACTTTACCACACACTCAGACCTGCAGTTTTTCCAGAACAGCAAATGTTGACATACTAATAACTGCTTACTTTTACTTCATTCAGTTTACAAACTAACAAAAGAAAGTACAGTTGTGTACATTTACCATAAATGTAGATGTTCGAGTGTATTCACTGTTGCAGTCATCACATTTGGGTTATCCTGCCAGGGTAGCCCTCAGTCGGCCCGAATACCAGAGGCTTAGTATTTCTGCGTCAGTTGCTGTCACTCCAGGACTGATGTAAGGTCATCAGTGGTATAAAACCAGGCAGCCAATGACAGTACATCAGTTTTTCTTGCCCTAATGGTCAGGAGCCCCCAAACAGGGAGCTAGGTTATGGTGGAAGAACACCACTAGTAGAAAGTAAATACCAAAAATTCCCTGTAAGGAGAGAGGAAGAGAGAGAGAGAGAGAAGGGGGGGGGGTGGAGGGAGGGAATAAGGACTGCAGCAGTGAATACACTTGAACATCTACATTTATGGTAAGTGAACACAACTGTACTATGTTCTTCATGTTTCACTGTTGCAGTCATCACATTTGGGTTGATTCACAAAGCTGAAGAAAAGGGTGGGGGCTGGCTAGGATGCTCTGCAAGACTGCAGTGGCAAAGCCTGCCTTTGGAAAAGATAGGCAGGTAGTCATGCTTGGTGAAGGTATGAACAGATGTTCATGTTGCAGCCTCCAGGATGTCCCTGGTGGGGACCCCTCTGAGAAAAGAGGTGGCGTTTGCCCTGGTGGAATGTGTCCTGACCCCCTTTGGGGCGGTTTCCCATGCTGTTTGCAGCAGAAATGGATGCAGTGTGCTATCCATTTGGAGATTGTTTGCTTGGAAATGGCCTTGCCCTCTGCCCCTGCTGTGAAGTTGACAAGCAATTGATCATTTTTTTCTAAAAGATTTAGTCCTGTCCAGATAGAATCTGAGCTGTCTATGCACATCTAGAGAGTGCAGAATCCTTCCCCCCTTGTTTTGTGGGTTAGGGAAAAAGGTGGGCAAATGAATGACTGGTTGAGAGCCACACTGGACACCACTTTAGGCATGAAGGATGGGTTAGTCCTGAGGGAGACCCTGTCAGCATGGAAAATGATGAAGGGCTCTACAGTCATGAGTGCTTGTAGCTCTGATACTCTTCCAGCTGAAGTGATGTCCAGGAGCAAAGGCTGTCTTCCAAGAGAGGAATTTTAACTCTACTGAAACTGCAAGTTCAAAGGGGGGTAGGGTGAGCTTTTCCAATACAAAGTTAAGGTCCCAAGCTGGGGGAGGAGCTCTTCTGGGTAGCCTTAAGTTGTTAACCCCCCTCAGGAACTGTGTTATGACAGGGTGTGAGAAGAGAGGTGGCTCTGTGTTGTAATGAGCAGAGATGGCAGAGGGATGAATTTTAATGGAAGAGAAGGATAGACCCCTGTGTAGTAGGTCTGCTAGGTAGTCCAGGATGAGTGGTAGGGAGGACTGTGCCATTCTGGGTCCCTTAGCCTGTAGCCCGGTGCAAAACCTTTTCCACTTGTCAGCATAGGATTTTCTAGTGCTGGGGCATCTGGCATCATGTTTAACATCTAGTACTTATTTACTTAGGCTGGCAACTAGAGGGGAGGTCAGGGGATAAGCCAGGCTGCCAGGTTGAGGGTCTGCAATTGGGGATACATGAATTCTTCATTGCTCCGGGTCAGGAGTGTTGGGATCTGAGGAAGGTGCCATGGTGGCAGGGGTGACAGGCTGCGCAGCAGTGGGTACCAGTGCTGGCATGGCCAGTATGGGGCAATCAGGATTGCCCTCGGTTTTTCCTCTCTTAGTTTGAGCATCACCCTTGAAATAAGTGGTAGAGGGGGGAATGCATAGACTGAGAGGTTTACTCACCGGAAGGACAGAGCATCCACTTTCCAGGCCTTGCTGTGAGGTTCCCTGGTGCAGAATTTGCTGAGCTGATGACTGGAGTGGGAGGCAAAAAGATCGACCTTCGGGGTGCCCCATTTTTGGGTCCACAAGGGTGAAGGGTCTGTGGTCTAGCTGCCACTCATGTGGGTTGAGCAGGTTTCTGCTTAAGTTGTCTGCCAGAGAGTTTAGGGAGCCTGGCAGGAATTGTGCTAGCTGGTATAACTGCATGGCTGAGGCTGTGTGCCAAAGGGCTATAGTGAGCCTGCAGAAGGGATAAGAGTGAGTCCCTCCCCTGCTTGTTGATATACCACATCACTGTGGTGTTGCCTGTTTTGATCAGTAGAGGCCCCAGGGAGAGTAGGGGTTTGAAAGATGTCAGGGCATGCTGAACAGCTAGCATCTCTTTTTGGTTGATATGCAGATGTATTTGATTTGGGCTCCAATGGCCCTGAATGCACTTGCCGCCCAGGTGTGCACCCCAGGCATAGTCTGAGACACCTGTTGTGATGGTCTGAGCGGCATGGAGTTGTGAGAGGGGAAGTCCCCTTGTGGTTGCAAGCTGCTGCCCACCAAATACAATCTTTCCTTAAACAAGGTATCATTGGAATGATAGTTTCCAAGTCTTGAGAGTGTTGACACAAAAGGCTTTTTAGGTACCATTGTAGTTTCCTCATATGCAGTTTGGCATACGGAATGAGTAGAATGCAGGAGGCCATGAACCCTAGAGCTTGCAGGATTTTCCTAGCGGATAACTGGGTTCTGGTGGCTAGTTGAGACAAGTAGCCTGTCGGGTAGGCTTGTTTTTCTGGAGTAAGGAATGCCATCTGGGATGCTGTGTCCAGGCTTGCTCCCAGGAATACAATTTTTTGCGTGGGGACTAGTTTTGATTTCTTTTCGTTGACAGTATAGCCCAGGGAGGTCAGTAGATCATTTACAAAGGTCACTTGCTGTAACAGCTTTTCCTGACTGTCTGCCTGAATCAGGTAATCGTCTAAGTAGGGGCAAATATGAATATTTCTTTGTCTACAAAAAGCAATGGCTAGGGACAGGCATTTTGTGAAAACTCTGGGAGCAGTGGATAAGCCAAAGGGAAGAGCAGAGAACTAAAGGTGCATAGATCCTGCCCTGAAAGGTAGATATTTCCTGCAAGATTCCCTAATTGGGATGTGTAGGCAGGCCTCTTTTAGGTCTAGGGTGGCCAACCAAGCATCCTTGGAAAGCAAAGGAAGAAGCTACTGGAGGGTGAGCATTTTGAAATTTGTTATCACCAGAAAGGTGTTTAGAATGGACAGATCTAGGATTGGGTGCCAGATGCCCTCTTTTCTTGGTACCAGGAAGGGTCTGGAATAGAAACCTTGGCCTATGTGGTCTGCAGGAACATGCTGTACTGCCCTCATGGAGAGCAGGGAAAGGACTTGCTTTTTTGGCCTCTGCCCACTGGTTTGGAGGGAGATCTGGAAACTCTTTTGGGGTTGGCAGAGTGTGGAAATGAAATTTCTATCCCTGGGACACTATGTCGAGGACTCAAAGGTCGCTGGTAATAGAGGCCCAGTTGCTTGCATGGAAGGAGAGTTTTCCTCCTAGGGGTACAAGCAGGTGGGCAGCGGTAAGGGGTGGAGGTGTAAAGTCATTGTGAGTTCTTACCATAAGGGGGTGGCTTAGCACTCCCTGTTTTTGAAGAGGAGGAACTCCATTGCTTAGATCTCTGCATTCCCTGTGGTTGCTGTCAGGGGGGGCTACTTCCCTAGGGGTCTGGGCTGAGCTGGCCTGGAGGGGGAAGGAAAAGACCAGTGCTTGGAGGGGCAATGCCTACTGAACCTCGGAGGCTGGACTTGTAAGAAGTCTTTGACTGTCTGCATAGATTTTAGCTTTTTCATCCATCCTTTTTAAGACCTCTTCTGCCTTGGTGCCAAACAAATTGTCTTTGTTCAATGATGCATCCAATAATTTTGATTTAACATGGTCTGATAAGGTCTGTTCCTTAAGCCAAACATGACTTCTGAGGACAGAACCAGTGACTGCTGCCCTGCAAGATGCTTCTAGGGCATCAAAGCCACATTGCAAGGTGTGCTTATTAACTTGACTTGCAGAATGCATAAGCTCTTGCAATTCTTTATTTTCTGCATAAGCAGGAAAGGAAGATATTTTTTGTTTGAGGTGTCCATGGTATGCTGCTGATATTTCAGCATGTGGAACTGACAATTTAATGCTCTGAAAAGCAAGAGTAGCAGAGTAGCAGAGGTGTATACTGTTTTACCCCATCTGTCTAAAGCTCGGGAACCCCTGTCAGAGGAGGTGGGATTCTTAGTTGAGGTTGCTTTATTCCTTTAGGTCCTTGAGCGAGGGCAGTAGGAATTTTGAAAAGGAATTTGTGAGAGTCAGGGACTCTGTAGTACCTGTCAGGTTTCCTGGGAGCAGGAGGAAGGGTGTCAGGAGTCAAACTAGTCTCCATAAAAACATCATCCACAACATCCAGAACAGGAGGAATGGCCAAAGGATTGTGCTGTGGTAAATCTAAGAATTCCGAGTCTCTTTTTTGACTGAGGACAGTCCTGACATTCCCATTGGAAATTCTCCCTTAAAGTATGAAGGGCGTCACCAAATGAAAAATCCTCGGGTGGAGAGACAGAAGGAATGAATTCCTCTGCGTCAGAATCCTCATAAGCATATATGGATTGCATGTCTTCATATTCAGAAGTATCAGAGTCATCGGACTCCTGTTCAGATAAAACAACTGGGCACAAGTCTCTTTCTTTTGGAAGGGGTAGCCTGGCTTCCACTAATAAGCATAAGGTCTTCCGCCATTTTAAGCATTTGAGATTGAGGCAAGGAAGCAGGTGCCTGAGCCTGGGTCATCGTTTTTTTGGGCGTAGTTCGTACCCTGGACCTTAAAAACTCGGTAGTTTTAGAAAGAACTGAAGACGTGAATTAAGTCATCAGTTTGTGTCGAGTATCAGTAATGCTAAGAACTTCCTCGGAAGTTTATTCCATTAACTCTTGATCATTTTTTACCATTACCAGCAAAGCAGAATGTACAAAGACAACAGCAGCGCTCAATGAGCCGAGGAAGAAGGAAAAGGAAGTTCTGAGGAGAGAAAACAACCCCGAACAAGAGACAGAGGCAGTAAATGAACTTGTAATTAATTTGTCAGACTATAGTCTAACTGAAGCTGATAAAGCTGTGTTAAAACAGTGGTCTGACTTTTATACTCTCAGCATGTACTGAAGTAAGTGAACTGCTGACTGATTTAAGAGTATCTGGTAGAAATGTGGCGCTTAAATTGTTTTTTTAAAAATGATGACAGACAGAACAGTATTAGGTTTTATAAAAGAAGTTCTTTTATACCTGCCATGCCCAATCATGTAGAATCTTTTATTAGAGCTTGTGAAAATGAAATTTATAATAATTTTTATACTAACAGTAGAGGCTCTTTTCATAACCTTACACAAGATGAGAGACATGCTTTACAATCTCTGCAAAATAATCAAGCCCTGAGTAGAATACCTGCAGACAAAGGAGGGGCTGTTGTTGTTTTGAATAGGAATGATTATACTCAATCTATGAAGGAAATGATGAGTGTAATGGATACATATGTCCCAATAACACATGTTCAGCACTTGAAAATTGTTAAAAATATTAATGAATGTTTATATGATTTGTTAACATGCAGACAGATGAGCAGTTATACAGGTTTTTCACAGCTGATTATCCAAGGATACCATACATCAAAGGATTGCAAAAAATGCATAAATGCTTGGACAAACCACCTTTAAGACCAATTGTAGATGGAGGAGGCTGGGCTACAGAGCCCTTCTCAATATATGTGGAGAGTAAATTAGGACCTTTAGTTAGGCAGATTCTCAGTATTTTGAAAGACATGTCCCATTTTTTGAAAGATCTGAGGGGAATTAATGAGGCATCAGGGTTAAGTAGCTGTTATATGGTTACCCTTGATGTACAAAGCCTGTTCTTGCATACCCAATGAGTATGGTGTTGGGGCAATAAGAAGTGAACTGAAAGAAATAGGTAATAGCGATACTGATGAAATTATTTTGATTTGCACATTATTAGATTTAATATTACGTAATAATATATTTGTATATGACTTATTTTAAAGCTGTCTCGCTATGTTAAACCCATTTAACATAGCGAAACAGTAAAAAGCAATGGAGATCTTGCTTTCTCCGTTGCTTTTGGCCACAGCTCTGATGTACTGCGTAGGCATGCGCAGTACATCAGAACTCATGATACCAGACAGCTGCGGAAGGGCAGCAAAAAGGCATTATACAATGCCATTATTTAAGAAAAGTAATTATTTCTTTTCTTAAATAATGTCATAGTATAATAGCAATAACCCACTTCTGGGTGTGGGTAATGCGGGATTTACCCACGGTTAAACCACGCCAACCGTGGGTAAATCCCGCATTACCCACACCCAGGCGTGGGTTATTGCTATATTAATCAGGGCTAGCAGTATATGTAATGTGCAAACTGACAAAGAGAAAGAAGTTAATTATTTAGAGCAACTATTTATGGATAGGGGGTATGATAAAACTGTGTTTCAAACTGTAAAGACTGAAACTATTGCGAATGGTGAAGGAATTTATTCCACCAATGCAAAGTCAGCAATGAATTCAATTGTAAAAAGGAATTTTAAGCATAGTGATAAAGTACGTTTTATTACTAAGTATGCTAGTGATACTAACAACATCTGTGATGTAATTAAGAACAACTGGCATTTCCTAATAACCGATAAGGAAACAGAAAATGTTATAGGTAGAGTGCCCAGTTTTGCGTATAAGAACAAGAGCAACTTAAAACAGTTACTTTGTAACGATCGGCAAGAGAACAGTGTCCTCATTGAAGCTTGGAACATCCTTGCAAGAAATGTAAAATGTGTCAATATGTTTCTTCTCCACAAAAGTTTAAACATCATAGTTTGACTTTTGTATTTCAGCCCAGATTTTAAGCTACTTGTAAAACAACTGGCATAATATATATGGCAGAGTGCACTGAATGTATATGTTTCTATATAGGGAAAACACAGAAATGGCTTAGAGATAGAATCTATCAGCATATGTATGATGTAAAAATAATAACAAACTAAATGCTTTAGCTAAGCATATAATGGAATTCCCTTCACACAAGTTTAGGTTTAGAGTCCTACAAATTGTCAATAATGACAAGAGAGGGGGTAATTTCAACAACTAAATTGAAAGAATTGAATTAAAGTGGATATTAAAGATGCAAGTGCACATATACCCTGGGTCGAACAATTATGTCTGCATTAAACCTGAGCTAGAAGCTCGCTCATTTAAATAAGATGTAACATTTGTTAAAGACTTAACTGATGTATTTTAAGGGCTGGATTTATCTTAAAGACTATTTAATTGATTAATTGATGGTGCTTTTGATTATAAAATGTTTAGGGATTTTACTGTTTTACTGAAGACTTGAGAAAGTGTGGCTTGTTTTACGTGAAAGTGCTTGTGTAAATAAACCTGTTTTAAGCCGTGGTGATCATCTGAATTTTTTGCTTCATCGATTTTCATTTGTGGATGATCTTTGGACTGTTGCTGGCAATTTGTGTTTGTAGTTTTAGAAAGAACTGAAGAAGCGAAAGAAGTCGTCAGTTTGTCTCGGGTATCGGTAGAGTGAAGTACTTCCTAAGAAGCCAGTGCCTGCTCAGCAGCTCTGGACCCATCCAAGGTAGAGACATCTGCAGGATCCTCAGTCGAAGAAGAGTCTAGCGGCACACAGGACTCTGAAAGGGTCTCGGTAGCGGACTGCAAATCCACAGAAGTGGGCATCAGGGGCTGCAAAAGCACCTCAATGAGGACCGGAGAACTGATGGCTAGCTTAACGGAAGCATCGTCGGCAGTTCTGGACCTGTGCGGTCTGTCTCTGTCTTTATCCTTACATTTTTTCAGAAGATTGGTAGTCGGATGGCTAACCAAAGCCATATCGGAATTCGAGGAGTGAGAGCAAAAATATCTAGCTATGATAAGGGCCCAACGATGTATAGTTCTGGCGTTGAACAAAGCACAAAAGCGACAGCACATCGTGGTCTGGGCCTAAACAGGTGACGCAGTAAGAATGGAAGTCTCAGTGTGGTATTTGCTTTCCACAGGCAAGACAATTGTTAACTTTTTCTGATATCAGTTAGACCAAGGAAAAAGGATCCCCAACAGGATACTTATCTTTAGAAGACTTCAACTTCAATTCGGAAATGAAACGTCAGGTAGCGGCCGACCGGCACTCGTGCAAACTGCTTCTGCTTCGGGCTCCTCGGCAAGAAAGACTGATGTAATGGCGTCGGCTGCCTGATTTTATACCACTGACAACCTGACATAAGTCCTGGAGCGACAGCAAGCGACACAGAAATACTTAGCCTCTGGTAGTCGGGCCAACTGAGGGCTACCACTGGCAGGATAACCCAAATGTGATGACTGCAACAGTGAAACATGAAGAACATCTTGATATAATTAAAATAAAGGATTCTTTAATGAAAGCATCAAATTCATTAATTCTCCAGACAATCCTCTTAATCTGGTTAAGGGTTACAGAGAAACCAGAACCTATCCTGGCACTTACTGGTAAAAGTCAGAGAAACTAATCCTAAGTAGTATACAAATGCACACACATGACCCACAGACACAAGAACACACATACGCACAAACAAACAAGCTCACAGTGCAGCAATCACAGCTATGAGCAATTTCAAGTCATTTTGAAAAAAAAAAACAAATGAGTTCAGAACTACCTATAAAATTATGCCTCTACAGTAAAACAGAAAAGAAAGCCATCTTGGATTACTGCAAATGACTTATTGTTCTATGGATGAAAAAAAGTTCAGCCACATCACCTGCAGAGAACATAACTTCTTCAGCAAGTTGAACAGCAGATTTCTTCTTTTTGTACTGTGGTATGACAGGCCCCATATTCTCCATAAACCAAAACTCGGGCATTATCCAAGGCAATCCCAACTGCTGCTCATGAATGAGGCGATCAACTTCAAACGCTTTCTGAGCTAACTGTTTTATTTCTTCTTCATTCATGATCCATATTTCATAGAACTTCCTAGTATCAACAACAGCAAAATGCCTATAGTAGCAAGCAAAACCATTAATATTACAAAGTGTTTTGGAGCAGACAAACAATTCTAAAACTGCAAGTGCAGTACTTAAATAAAAGCACAATAGAATGGTAAACACTTTGCCTATATGTTTTAACAGTTTGCAGCCTACTTTTCATTTCTTTCTAGTCCCTTACCAGAGTTGTTGTTTAAAAGAAAACTTTCATTGCATTTTTTTGTTTACTTGTTTATTTTTGGTACTTTGTTCAAACAGCCATTACGTCGCAGACACATAGCTACGAGCTATTACTAACTGAGATAAAACATATTCAGCCTAAATTTCCAACATGTCCTAGCAAATTCTTACTCAAACCTTCCACTCCCATTTGGAAGCAGCATCTCCACAAAAAGTGCATAAGCACCACTGTGCTCATTTCTAGTAAAAAGGGTTCACTGGTGGTATCATAAAAAGGAACAAAATAAAAAATGAAACCAGGGATACTAAAGTGGAAATAATAAATTCTGAAGACCATATGAAAGAAACTGCTAATCATGCATGAACTCTGCTGAATGTGAAGGATAATAGTTATATACAAGTTACAATATGACGTATGAAGACCTTACTAAAATATTAAACTGATTAATTACATACCCAGTGATTTAGAAAGATCATCACTGCACATATAAATTATCTACTGCAGGGAGGTCCATTTTATGTGACCAATACAAAATGCAGTTCATCGACAGCTATGGCTACAATGAGAAAGACCTTATTACTGGCTCATTAGCATATCTCTGAATAACACTTTTCAAACACTAGCACTATCAGACCTGCTGGTGTTAGTGTTTTTCCTGGTGGCTGAAGCATTGTGTTGGCAAAAGCAACCTCCAATATGCAAACCTACACCATTCAGACAACACACACACACATGAATAAATAAGCCCTTCCCCACAGATGATCACACCAAAGGGTCAAGGGTACCCTTACCTATTTATCCACAAATGCTCCAACATAGGTGCGGGTGCGCGCACACACACACACACACACACACACACACACACACACACACACACACACACACACACACACATCCAGCATCATTAATGCCCCTACAGACATTAGCACACAGATGCACACACCCCTCACCCCCACGTCTTCACTCAACTTACCTGTGACACTACTGCTTCCACAGGAGTGAGTGTATGAATGACTGATGTTTCTTTGACAGCAATTCACTTTATCATCTGTCAATGGAAATTTATACGGGCAAGCAATTTTTTCAATCACGAAGTAGCACAAATCGGGTGCAACTGGCAATTCTACAACAGAGTATATGCTATAGCCTTAGCCATTTCCCTGGATTGCTGCATTAACATTCAGCTCTGCCAGTGGGACAACACTCCATGTTGAGGCTCCCACTAGCAGGAAAGCTCAGCAGTAGGGCAATCAAAGATTACCTGCAAGTGGGAAGAGGCTATTTTAAGGCTTCTCACTCAAAGTAAGCCTTTCTGAATCCTACATATAATTTGCAAAAAAAAATTACCAAAATTTATGAACTGGTAACCATTTCCTAACTGGATTCATATGTCACGCATGGCAGTAGAACTTTTTATTAAGATGATATTAATGCAGCTTTCAAATTCTGAACTGATAAAAATAAATTAATCTTTTTATTTCAGGTATCTTTTTTATTTTTATTAATATCCTACTTCAAGTAAGCTTGATAATAAAGCTACAATTAGCAGAAATCAGGTGCATAAAGGTACAGACTATATGTATGCTAATCATATTCTTAAATCAACTGTCTTAAAAGTCTTTCAAAACATGCAGAAATAATTTTACAAACAATAAGATACATCACTGCAGACTAATTTATTTATTTGTTAGTTTGTATGTTTAAGATGGTAGTGCACTGATCACAACTGACCATTTTCAGACTTAGCCTTGGAGAGTACATCACAATGAATAGATAGTTAATAAAAATAAATAAAATAATACAATTTTTGAAGACAAAAAATAATAGGGTTAACATTACTACATAAAGAAATAGCAGAAATGAGCAACGGAGCACAGTCCCAAGTAAGCTGTTTTTTTAAAACAATAATGTTAGCAAAAAACACGCTTTCGGCGAGCCCAGTGTCTCACCTTCATCAGACAAAAATACAAGCAACTAACTAGCATTTTTATATAAAATAGTTTCAATTAAGTAATCAACAATCAATCAGCTTTAATTTAATCAGTGCTGCATATCAAATGTAAAACATAATGAACCAAATTTTTAAATGTTAAAAAACTTATAAGGTAACTTATATCAAAGTTAAAAAACTTATAAAACCATAATAATCTTCATGATTACACATTATGTATGTGTGTATAAAATACACTCTAATTAATGAACTAATTTAATTTTAAAAATCTTTATATATTAACATTTTTATATTAAAGTAATACTAGATGCAAAGTTATCTTAAATGCTTAGCTACATAGCCCATAAAACAAACAGCATTCATCCATTTAATTAATGTACCTAGTTCATTTAAAACAAAGGGCAGAATATTTTTTTTATTATTTTTATGTATGTATGACAGTTTCTGCAAACTAACACCATTTATCAACACTATATGTCTACCTTTTTGTAGACAAAAGTTTAAGAACACAGGCAATGGATACATACTCATTTAAACCTGGATGCGTATATGCACATGTGCGTATCTGCCAAACCAATTCATTTGTTTCTAAATGAATCTGCCAAGGGCCACCCTTATTATCCACCAAAATTTTCCCCAAAACAGTGAAGTTAAAAAAGTGATCAGGGCAAGCATTATCTAGCATTAATTATTTGGATATTCTGATCATTAAAGATGAGATAAATTCAAGATACAAGAGCCTTATCTATCGAAAGCCCACTTACTCTAATGCTTTCCTGCATTTCACTAGTTGCCATCCTAGTTATCAAAAGAAAGCAGCAGTGAAAGGCCAGATGGTAAGAGCGGCCAGAATGGTTTCTGAATTTGAAGATTTTTTGTTAGAATGTGAACATTTGAGTCAAATGTTTGTAAATAGAGGTTATCCGGCTTCACTGTTGTTTGATATTAGAACAGAAGTAATAAACAAAAGAAGATCAGGTTTTTATAAACCAATTCTTTCTTCTGAAGTTACTATTTCTGAAACTGCTCCTACCAACGTATTTAGATCAGCAGCTGACACCACAAATCAGCCTCCTTCTGGAATTAGATTTTTTTGCACCTTTTCAGTGGATCATTTTGAGATCAGGAAGGTGCTCAATAAATATTGGGCTTTGATTATGGATGACAACTATTTGTCCCACAAGTTAGGTGAAGCTCCTAAATTAACTTTCAGAAGAGGGCGCAATTTAAAATCTTTGCTTGAGTTTAAATCACAACCTTCAAGTCAACGCACTTCAGGAATGACAAAATGTGAGGCTTGCAATCAATGTAAGCATGTATTAACTGACTCAAAAGTCAAGATTAGGAATGAAGAATATAAAATAATAGGGAAACATAGTTGCGAGACAAATGGTGTGGTTTATTTGGCTCTGTGTCAAAAATGCGCTGCTTGCTATATAGGAAAAACAGAAAGAAAGTTTAAGCAGCGCATTTATGAACACACTTATGCTATTGCTAGGCAAGACTTGAATAATGCCCTTGCAATGCACATTAATGCTTGCCCTGATCACTTTTTTAACTTCACTGTTTTGGGGAAAATTTTGGTGGATAATAAGGGTGGCTCTTGGCAGATTCATTTAGAAATAAATGAATTGGTTTGGCAGATACGCACATGTGCATATACGCATCCAGGTTTAAATGAGTATGTATCCATTGCCTGTGTTCTTAAACTTTTGTCTACAAAAAGGTAGACATATAGTGTTGATAAATGGTGTTAGTTTGCACAAACTGTCATACATACATACAAATAATAAAAAAAATATTCTGCCCTTTGTTTTAAATGAACTAGGTACATTAATTAAATGGATGAATGCTGTTTGTTTTATGGGCTATGTAGCTAAGCATTTAAGATAACTTTGCATCTAGTATTACTTTAATATAAAAATGTTAATATATAAAGATTTTTAAAATTAAATTAGTTCATTAATTAGTGTGTATTTTATACACACATACATAATGTGTAATCATGAAGATTATTATGGTTTTATAAGTTTTTTAACTTTGATATAAGTTACCTTATACATTTTTTAACATTTAAAAATTTGGTTCATTATGTTTTACATTTGATATGCAGCACTGATTAAATTAAAGTTGATTGATTGTTGATTTCTTAATTGAAACTATTTTATATAAAAATGCTAGTTAGTTGCTTGTATTTTTGTCTGATGAAGGTGAGACACTGGGCTCGCCGAAAGCATGTTTTTTTGCTAACATTATTGTTTTAAAATAAACCAGCTTACTTGGGACTGCTCCGTTGCTCATTTCTGCTATTTCTTGGTTTGTGTAGTGATTTGGTTTACGTGGTTTTTGAAGTTTGTGATTACTACATAAAGCAATCATACCTGATTCTTCTGGATTTTTGTTTCCTTCACAGAAAATGTCTCAGCTTCACTTCTGTTCTGCACAGATCTTATGCCCCTCCTTTACTTTCAGTGTAACATAAATAAATGCAGGACAAAAGTATGCACACACGCACGCACACACACACACACACACACACACACACACACACACACACACACACACACACACACACACACACAAAGCAATTTCTTTTTCTCCATCCTTGTCTACATACAAAATTGACTGAATTATTGAATTGGCATATAACGACCCCAGAAGTGAGTTGCCTAAGGAAAACCTAAAGCTTATGTCCATCTATACTGGAGATTTCCAGCAAGATAAAACTAGGTGCTTCTTAGCAATTTAGCAACTGTTTCACAAAATTTTTCTACAAAAGTTCACTGTTACAATGCACATGGGGTGGTATTCTGGGAAAAAAAACAGCAGATAGCATTATGCAAAACAGCAATATTCAGACAGACTGCAATACAGAGACATATGTAACGTAATCACATTACTGGAGAAACAGAGTAGTACGAGTAATATGCAAATGGCTGCAAAATTGAAGGAGAGCCACTGCATATGCAAATTACTAAAATCAAACATGGCAAAGCAATTCAAAAATGCGTAGAATTAGAGTAATGAACTACTGTGATCAGTTATTCTGAACTTTTTTTTGTTTTTTTTACATTTTATTTTTTATTATATTGACATGGATACCACCATTCTTCATCAGAAAAAAACAGAAGGACTAGAACTGGTTTGGGAAATTACTTAATACTCCCTTCCTCTCTTTCCTCTTTTCCAGGAAGGAACACAGGAGAAATGGATTTCTTTAATGTAATAAACCTTACAATCTTATAATGTTGTTTTAAAACATTTCACGTTTATGAAAAGAGTGGAAGTATATTTCTCATTCTACTGAGGGAAGAAAAAAATCAGTATTTTCAAAAATCGCTTGGTTTCAACATTCGAGCAAAAAGTCTTTTGTTAGTTAAATTTGTTAATAATATCAATTTATTAAGGGATGTTGGCAGATCTCCTTTCTTATGTAAAATCCACAAATCATAACTACGTATAACATCTTAGTGGCCACTGAATTATTAATAGAACTTTTTCCCCACCAAGCTGAGATACATGGGCAGTCTTGTCAAACATGTTTCCACATGCCAAATGTTCCACACGAATGCCAGCACACTTTTTTAGAATACAGTCAACCTAGATGATGGGACATAAGTAAGCCCTCGGTAAGATCTTTTGTTGTATAACCTCATCCATGTAAGACTTTAACAACACCTTATACTGTTTCAATATAGATAACAGATTTGAAACATGTGGGGCCTCAAATATTTCCAAATTCCATTTTTTTAAGATCCCCTTCAGTTCCAGTAAATCAGAATGTTGGAAACAAGTTATTCATTGCAGTTAATATTTTTGAGTGTGTGTAGCAAATATTTCTTTATCAATAAAGTACTTTCTTTTACCTTTCTTAACTCAAACTTATAACATCAATTGAAACAGATGAGTGATCTTATAAAAATAAAGGAGGAATACTTATTATTTGCATACAGCAAATTAATTTATCAGATACAAACATACAATCCAATCTTTAACACATTTTGAAGTTGGGAAGAAAAAGGTATAACCATCCAACGTAGAATGTTTTAGTGCCAGTAATCAGTAAGTGCATGTGTTAACAAAAACAATCTTTCAAACGTTTAGCATGCGTTCCATTAGAGATTCGTTTAAAATCAACATTACAATTATGTGGGAAAATACTAAACAAAACATAATACAGAAAATGGAAGCTTTGTTTATGGATATGGACAGCAAGATACAACCAGTGAAAATGTTTTTAGTCCCTTTAGTTTTATATACAGTCAGGGATATTTTTATCAAACAGATATGTTATGGACAATAATTAATAGAATTGATAGAATTTATCTGGGAGAGGAGGAAGGTAAAGATTTATTTATTTACTTTATTTTTATTTTACATTTGTTGACCGGGATAGTCCGATTGGATGCATGTCCATTTTCAGCAGAGGCCCGGGGAGAAAAGCTCCAAGGGTAAGCAGATACAGCATTACATAATACCAGCATTACATATTACAAACAGATTTACAGAGATTACAAGATCAAGAGGAATAAGTTGATCCTTCAAACAGAAAAAGGTGGTTTAGTATTACCTGATATGAAGGGATATTTTAGAGCTACACATTTAAGGCTGCTATGCATAACACAAGCAGAAAGCTACAATTCAAAGTGAAAAAGGATGATGATAAAATGGGGGGAATTCAAGAAACAAGGAGAGAATGTGATTTTAGACGCACATCCTTCAGGAAAATAACAGCCATACATAATACTATATTTCTAAGGAAGCACAAAGTATTGTAAGAATGAAGCCAATATGAAAATGGTGAAATGTGAATTTGGTGATAGGACTGACTGCAATTAGGGGTACAGAGAACAGTCAAGAGGGGGCTGGAGTTTACTGGAGAAAACTGGCAAAGGAACCAAGTTATTATGAGCAAATAACTACAAAGGAACAGGTAAGAGAATGGAAACAGGCCAAGAAACATTTAGACTGCAGGCTAGAGACTGTCTTTCTTAGTAGGGATTTATATCAGAGTATAGGCAAAGAGAAAGGGATAGGAGAATACTAAGTGAAAGACCTGCTCTGGTAGAGTTTTTAGTTGAATCTTGAACAGAACTGGTAGGGCATAATAAATATTGCATGATAGCCATAGGAAACAATCAAAGAAGGTTAGAAAAGACTGGGAAGAGAGATTGAATAAGCAATTCACAACGAAAATAAAGGGAGGACATATGTATGGCTCCCAAGTATGCAACAAAGTATAGAATATATAGGATTCTTGCTCAGAAATGTTTGCATAGGTACTTTTATACCTCAAGCAGACTCAAAATATTTTTTTTTCTCAGGCAGATGGCAAATGTTGCAAGTGTGACGGGGAAGAAAGAAGTTACTGGGAACATATGTTCTGGGAGTACAATGGGTTTGTAGACTTCAAAAATTCCAATGTAGAACTTACTGCATGGGCACTTCAATGCATATACAATACATTCTGTATTACAACAGAAATTACCTAACACATTAAATTTGCCAACATTGATATATTGAAAAGTCTATACCACATATTTAGACGAGATACATTTACCGCAAGGGTAAGTACCCTTTAAATGGGGAACCCTATAAATATTATGACACGGGGCCTTAAATTTACTATATACAAGTCTATCTCTAATACTACCCAACTTCCTGAATGAAAAAAAAATGGGGTGGTACACAAACCAGCAAATTCTTTAAATTTCAAAAGATAACTCCAATGCTGTTTTATACTTGAAACCACTTTATCACTCAGTAAGTCATATGTCATAACCATATATATATATATATATATATATATATATATATATATATATATATATATATATATATATATATATATATATATATATGTTGCCTTCTTTTGTATAATTAGTGTTATTTCTACTCAGACTGTTGTTTCTATTCCTAATATTATCTTTCTTGACCTTACAAAGTGCTCCCTTCACTTCACTTTCTTCATATCCCCTTGAAACAAACATATCTACTGTTTTATTATATTCCTTTTCCAAATTAATTTCATTATTACATAAACATTTAATTCACATAAATTCACCATATGGGAGGGATTTAAGAAGATGGAATGGATGGAAACTAGCACCATGGAGAAAATTATTGATATCTCCAAATTTTATGTGTACTGTAGTAGTTATACCACCCATCACTAGTCCCTACTAGACATAAATCCAAAAAAATTACTTGCTTACCACAAGCTGAGATCTCAAATGTTAAACCAAATCTATTATTATTCATTTCATCTACAAAATGTTCAACCTTTTTTTCTATCTCCTTTACACAGAAATATAAGATTGTCTATGTATCTGTAATACTGACAAACATGTTTGTTGAAAATTATGTTCTTACACACATGCTCATAGTCAAATAGAACAATCATAATATTAGCGTATATGTGTGCAAAGGGAGCACCCATAGCTGTACCCTGCTTCTGGTGGATACAATGCGCCATTAAACTCAAAAAAATTATGTTTCAAACTAAACGCTATCAATTCAATAATATACATAGCTACAGGACTATCACCCAATGCAAATCCTAATGCTTCAATACCACAATGGTGTTTGATACTAGTATATAAACTTTTAGCATCAATCACTAACCAAAACATATCTTCCTCCCACTGAGTGTTCTTTATTTTATTCAAAAAAATCAAAAGTGTCCTGAATATATGAAGTTTGTTTTTAACTATATCTAATAAGTAGTTATGTAAAAAAATAAAAAAGTCAATCCAAGGTACCACAAGACCAGGAATAAGTCGGAGTTCTTGTAAAATCCACTTTAATATAGGCACAAACACATGAACGCACACATTAAAAAAACAGCATTTTCGTTTAAATCACTTCATCAGATGACATCTGATTTGACCCTGCCTCAAGATACCCATGTCAATCAGGCTGGTAGCATAAATGGAGGGAAAGTGATCAAGATCTGCAAGATACCTAAATCACCCAAGTACAATTTGTGAGAGATGCATCTTCACTAAGACTCTGGAATCCTTGCTCTCTCACGTACAGAACAGCAACACTGAACAGGTTGTCAGATCACATACTACACCTCCTTCCCAAACTATGCACTCAACACACAAACCATCATATGCAAAGATACTCACCAGAAACCTACCTAAATACCAGAGACCTTCCAAACACAAACATGCTACACCTAATACAGCACCTAGAGCACTCAATACACAAAAATGCAAGTATCAGTGTCTCACCAAATAAGCCCCTAAGGCAAAGCACATCTAAACCAAATTTTTTAGTCATACACAACTCCATTGTGAGACACACAGATGTCCACTCACCAGGCTGGAGAAGGTTACAGTAATTGCCTATCACATGCCAGGATCCATCAGATCACACATGCATTCTAGTCTCTCAACAACAAGTACCACTATGACTCAGTCATAGTTCGTTTTGGTGTGAATGACTTGAGACGGGTCTACTTCATATGACCTAACCTTCATATGACTGACATTCATTTGACCGAGACCATATAACCTAAAGTTCATAATACTGAAAACTCACCTGACTGAAACTCATAACACCGACACCTTACAATGACAGATTTCAACACACTAAATTGCAAATTATAGACATGCACAGATACAAAACCAATTGCTAACACTTTACAGGATTTAAAAACTAATTATATACCCACTTATCAGAAACCAGATGATATAAAACCAAACAAGGTAGGGGGCTACATCCCCCCCAACTATATATACTAACTCCAGGATCGCACTACAGTGGGGAAAAGGGAAGATACCTTTAACTTACCTTACAGTAGTCTACATACTGCCACTACTATGTTAAAATTTAACATTGTAAGTTGTCGGTGTTATGAGTTTCAGTCAAGTGAGTTTTCACCATTTTGAAAGTACAGTTGCGTACACTTACCATAAATGTAGATGTTCGAGTGCATTCACTGTTGCAGTCCTAACAAATGTGTTATCCGGCTACTGGTAGCCCTCAGTCAGCCAGAATACCAAAGGTAAGTAAAAATTACGTCGGTTGCCGTCGGTTGTAAAGGACGTCAGGGAGTCCGATACAAAAGGAGGCAGCCGACGTCACTTCATCAGTCTTTCTTGCCATAACAGTCAGGAGCCCCCAGAAAATAAGGCTTAAAGCAAAAACCAGTTTGACAAATAAATTAAGCCTGTATCTCAGGAAAAGAGAATAGGAGAGGACCCCAAAAAAAGGGGAAAGGAGGGAGGGAAACCAGGACTGAAACAGGAAGGGAAACCAGGACTGCAACAGTGAATACACTCTAACATCTACATTTATGGTAAGTATACACAACTGTACTATGTTCATCGTGTTTCACTGTTGCAGTCCTAACAAATGGGTTGATTACCAAAGCCAAGAGAAAAAAGGGGGGAGGAACCAACAGCATCAAGGGTTGGAGATAATGCCCTGCAACACCGCAGTGGGAAACCCTGCCCTGGCTCTGGAAAACAGAAGCAAATTATAATGCTTTGTGAAAGTGTGAACAGAAGAGCATGTGTCAGCTTCCAAAATGTCTTTAGTAGGGAAGCTCCTTAGAAAGGCTGCAGAAATGGAAGCTGCTCTAGTAGAGTGGGTCCTAACCCCTTGAGGCGGAGCTTTGCCATGAAAGGAATAACAAAAGGTAATGCAATGTGCAATCCATTTTGAAATCGTTTACTTAGAAATAGCCTTGCCCTGGGCTCCAGGGGCAAAACTGACCAATAACTGTGCTGATTTCCGAAGGTCCTTAGTCCTGTCCAGGTAAAAACTGAGCTGTCTGTGCACATCAAGAGAATGTAGGATCCTTTCACCTCTATTGCGAGGATTAGGAAAGAAGGTAGGAAGGTGCATGGACTGATTAAGAGTCAGGCTGGAAACCACCTTAGGCATAAAGGAGGGATTAGTCTTCAGAGACTATCTGCATGGAAAATAAGAAAAGGCTCCACAGCCATCAAAGCATGCAGCTCTGAAACCCTCCTTGCTGTAGTTATAGCCAAGACGAAAACAGTCTTCCAGGAGACAAACTTTAAATCTGTAGAGGCATCTGGCTCAAAAGGAGGAAAAGTGAGTTTCTCCAGAACAAAATTAAGATCGCAGGCTGGAGAAGGAGCTCTTCTGGGAGGTTTTAAATTGCAAGCATCTCAGAAACATTTTCATCAGGGGCTAATTTCTATCTCTTTCATTTCCCTGCTATAAATACCACATTTGCCAGGTTTTGCATGCCAGGCAGCGCCGACTAGCTAGGGTACAACTATTCCCAGCTCCACAAAGTCTCCTCTTCAATTTTTCCCTTGGAACTAGACAAACTTTCAACTTAAGCACTCAAGCCCAGCACTTGCTCAAAACTCACAGCAAGCACTTATAAACCCTAGCACTAGACCCTCCTATACTGTACAGAAGGACAAGGCTCTCTATTCAACCTTACCAGCCATTCAGTAAAACAGTTCACTGTACCTATCCAGGCATGTCCAAAGGGCAGTTTCAGGTGTACTATCCAGTCCAACTGGTGAATCTGGGAATTTTGAGGCAATGTTACAACTGCCTCATGTACACAGACAACCCTCTCCTCCTACCACCAAACACTAATACATGCGAGAGATGCAATTATACAGCCAAACTGGAGGCTAAGTTCTCTCAACCCAAGGCTGGATCAGACAGTCAAGAGGAGAAGGGAAATACTTGCATCACACCACCAGTCTCACATAGACCCATTAAACCAGCACTGGCAAAAAACACACAAATACACGAAAACATACTCGGAGGCTCTAAATAAAAATCTGCAAAAGCAACAGAGACCTCCAAAGCAGACATCCAAGCAACCTCCACCCCCCAACACAAATCATGAAACACATACTTCACAAAACCAGTGTGCCCTGCAATCACAGCCCTTACGGCAAAATAACATACCAAACTTACTAGTAATAGGTGACTCTATAGTCAGGAACACTGACGTCCTCCACTCACTAGGCTGAATAAGGAGAAGGTTACTGTTAGCTGCCTGTCGGGTGCCAGGATCCACCACATAACATAAGCACTCAGGTCACTCCAGAACAAGTACAAATATGACTCTGTCATTGCCCATGTTGGTGTGAATGACCTCAGATGTACCTCCCTAGACTACATGAAAAGGGACATGGAAGAGCTCTCTGATCATGTAGCCCAGGCCGGTATGATCTTGACACTGAGTAGCATCCTGCCCTCACCAAGAATGATACCACAGTATAAAGAACAAATTATCAATTATAACAATTGGCTAAGTTTCTGGTGTTATTCAAAGGGGATCCAGTGTCTGTCCACCTGGGATGACATGCTCGACAAGCCATGCTGCTTCACTAGAGATGGCTTGCACCTGTCACCCTTAGGCTTTCGAATACTGGCCAAGGCTCTTGCCACCCCCACAGTGCCTTTTTTAGGCAAGGCTCAAAAGACAAACCCACCATCATAAATAGCACAAGTAACAAAAAACTGAGGGTAATGCTACTCAATGCCAGAAGTCTAAACCTCAAAAGGCACACACTCGAGGCACTACTTAGTATGGAGAAAATCGATATATGTGCAGTAACAGAAACCTGGTTTAAGGCTCCAGAGAGCACCCCAGCCAGTACCAGGCTACAACTCATACCATACATTTTGGCCACAGAACCCGAACTGAAATACAAAAGGTGGAGGCGTATCCATATTCATCAAGGATACCCACACCTCCAGGTTAGTGGCACAACAAGATGCTTCAGAGATCATCCACGTGTAACTAACAACGCGCAAAACTGCAATTCAAATTGTAGCTTGCTACAGATCACCCACCATGTCCCAGGACCCTCATTCTGCATTTCTGGAAACACTGGGAAATATAAAGGTCATACCAAACACCCTAATATTGGGTGATTTCAATTACCCAAACATTAATTGAGAGAACTACTCAAGTACTAACTCCCTTGCCCAACATTTCCTAGAATTTATAAACTCAAATGCCCTGGATCAACTGGTCGACACTCCCACCAGAGGTGACAACATATTGGACCTGGTCATCACCAACATGGGCGACCAGTGCTCCACACTGGAGGTCAATCCCTCACTGGTTAGATCTGACCATAAACAAATCACTTTGGATATCCAAATCTGCCCCCACCTCCGGACAAGGAAACCACCATTAAAAACTTTTCAAAAGAAAACTTCACGTTACTTAAGACCAAGGTGGAAAGTTTCAAAGCCCCTATGCTAAAAGATAACATTGTCCAAGCTGTAAAATCCTTTACTAATGCATTCTACGGGCACCTACAAGAATGCATGGATTGTGCTAGCCCAAGCAAAACCAAGACTCACTCCTCTAAGAAAAAGGAAACCAGTCTGGTGGACTCCTGCCATAAACAAGCTATACAATAGAAGAAGGAAACTAGTACAGAAGAGAGTAAAATCCCAAGAAGGGAAGACATCCCTGATCAGTATCAGCAAGAAACTATGATCTCTCATAAAATCATCCAAAGCGAGTTTCGAAAGAAAAATTGCAAAGGACTCCAAAGATAACCACAAGGCATTCTTTAGCTATGTCAAAAATCTAAGTAGCAATGCTCAGATCTGCTCGGAGTTAGTGCAGAATGGTACAAATAACACTGAACTGACCGATATTGCCAACATCCGGGCAGACAGGTTCAGCACAAACTTCACTCCCCTCTCACCCCGAAAATGGCCCATAACCATACCAGAAGAATGTAGAGCTTCTGAAATCACTGATGCTCAGGTTAAAACAGCCCTCTCCAAAGCCAAAAACACAGCATCAATGTTCCCATGACTATGTCCCAGGCTGCATCCTACACAAGCTCAAAGACGAACTAACCCCTCACCTAAACACACTGTTCAAACTCAGCCTCTTCACAGGTTACATACCCATAGAGTGGCGCACAGCAATGGTTATTCCGCTCCACAAAGGTGGAGCCACAACAGACCCTGGGAACTATCGCCCTATAAGCCTGACAAGCTTGGTCAGCAAGGCTATGGAGCGCATCATCATGGAACTCACTAACAGAGACATTGGGAACCTCCAAACACTGGACCCTACCCAGTTCGGCTTTGTTAAGGGCAGATCATGCCTCCTAAACTTGGTGAACTTCTTTGAGACAGTTACCAAGGCTATAGATGAGGGAAAGGTGGTACACACAGCCTACCTAGATCTCACAAAGGCCTTTGACACCATTCCCCATTCTGGTATTATAGACAAGCTCACCAGCCTGAACATAAACCCCTACGTCACAAGATGGGTTGCCAACTGGCTCGTGGACAGAACCCACATGGTAAGAGTTCTGGAAGCTAGGTCTGACTCTAAACCAGTTACAAGTGGCATTTCCCAGGGCTCAGTCCTAGGATCCTTCCTGTTCGGCATATACTTCTCAGAGGTACAGGCAAGCACAGGAGGAATATGGCTGACCAAGTTCACAGATGACTGCAAACTAGGGGCTATAATTGACTCTCCGGCTGACACAGACGTCCTCCAAAAGGGTCTCACTGAGACGGACACCTGGTATCAAAATCATGGCCTCAAGCTAAATGCCAAAAAATGCATAGTCATCCCCTTTGGAAAAAACAAAGTACACACAAACTACCACATAGGTGGTAGTCCACTAAATAAGGAAGACGTAAATAAGGGATCTGGGGACCCAAGTAGATAGTAAACTCTCCTTTGATAATCACATTGTCAAAGTGGTTAGAAAATCCTTCTATGTGGCACATCTTATCACAAAAGGGTTCGCATCCAGATCAAAAGAGGTCATTGTGCCCCTCTACTCATTGCTCATCAGACCCATCATAGAGTACAACGCCCCATTTGGGATGTATCTCACAAGACACCTGCAACAGCTGGAAAGACCACAGAAGTACCTCACCAAGAGGATCACTGGCCTCAAACAGATGCCCTATGCAGCTCGACTGAAGAAACTCCAGCTGTACTCGGATGCATACCGTCTACTCAGAGGTGATCTCTGCCTGACATACAATGCCATGTCCAACCCAGAACTGATGGACATGCTCCACCTAAAGACAAGCTTATCCTCTTGAGCCACACGTTCTAGGAATCTAAACTTCACCACAACAATAAATAAGACGTACTGGAGGGATAGATTCCTAACACAGAGACTTCCCATGCTTTGGAACAAGATCCCAATCTACATTAGGCAGAGCTCCTTGCTAACACTCTTCAAGAGAAACCTTGATGAGTGGATGGGAAACAGAAAGTTTACCCCGGGGATCACTTCAGTGGCTCTGCTGGACAGAGGCACAGGGAACTAATCTAAGGGGGCGGCGAAAGCTAACACATTCTGGCTAGGCTTATAAATGCCTTCGGGCAGATAGCCTAGTACCTATCTATGAGAGAAAATGGGCTGTTCAAGAGAACAATGAGCAGAGATGGCTGAAGCATGGATCTTGACAGAAGAAAAGGAAAGACCACCCTGAAGCAAATCAGCCAGGTATTCCAGGATCAGAGGAAGGGTAGGTTGAGAAGCAGACTCTCTTCTAGCCTGTATCCATTGAGAGAACCTTTCCCATTTGCCAGCATAGGATTTTCCTAGTGCTAGGTCTCCTGGCCTCCCTCAGCACATCAACCACCTGTTGGGAAAGGGAGGAAGAAAGGGAAGGAGTCATATAATGAGCCATGCTGCCAGATGGAGAGACTGAAGATGAGGATGTAGAATGATTCCCCTTTTCTGAACCAAAAGATCTGGCTTCAGAGGAAGATGCTGAGGAGGAAGATGGGAGAGACTGCGAAGCAGCGGATACCAATGCTGTCTAGGCCAGTCCGGAGCTATGAGAATAGTCCTTGGACGTTCATCCCTGATCTTCACTAATACTCTGGGAAGAAGAGGAAGAGGAGGGAAGATGTACACTGATAGTAATGTCCAAGGGAAGGACAGATCATCCACTTTCCAGGCTCTGCTGTGCTGCTGTCTGCTGCAAAAGAGAGGTAGCAGATGGTTGTGTGGGGAGGAGAAAAGGTCCACCAGAGGAGTGCCCCAATGCTGAATGATACTGTAAAAGACTGCTTTGTTCAGCTGTCACTCGTGAGGATCCAGGGGTTTGTCTGCTCAACTGGTCTGCTAAAACATTCAGCCTTCCTGGAAGAAACTGAGCTAGGAGATGCAGATCCAGGGATGCTGCCATGGACTAAAGATTCATGCTTTGCCTGCACAGGGGGTAAGAGCGAGTCCCTCCCTGCTTGTTGATGTACCACAGGAACACGGTGTTGTCTGTCCTGACAAGCAGGGTCCATGGAGAAAGAAGATGCTTGAAAGCTATTAAGGCCTGCTGAACTGCAATCAACACTTTTAGATTTATGTTTAGGTGCATCTGCTAGGTGTTCCAACGCCCCTGTATGCATCTGCCATCCAGGTGTGCTCCCCAGGCATAGTCCGATGCATCTGTAGTCAGAACTTGAGTGGCAAGCGATGTCCAAAAAGGCATGCCTTTGTTTTGTAGACAGGCAGTTGCCCACCACAGACACTCCGCCTGCAGAGATGGAAGCAGAGGAATCATCATATCCAGGTCCTCTGTGTGTTGACACCAAATGTTCTTGAAATACCATTGCAATTTTCTCATATGCAGTCTTGCATATGGAATCATGAGAATACAAGATGCCACGAATCCCAGAGCTTGCAGGTATTTCCTTGCAGGGAGCTGGGACAGGCTTGCCAAGTCCTTGAAGTAAACTGAAAGGGTTGTCTGCTTCTCCTGGGAGAGATATAACATCTGGGCGGCTGTGTTCAAACTCGCTCCCAGGAATGTTATCTCCTTGTATGGTACCATTTTCAATTTTTCCACATTGAGAGTGTAACCCAGGGAAGAGAGAAGAGTCTTTACGAATTCCAGATCCTTTAATATCTGTTCCTGAGAACTTGTTTGAATCAGACAGTTGTCCAAGTATGGCTAAATCTGAATTTTCTTCTGCCTGCAAAAAGCAATGACTGGAGCCAGGCACTTTGTGAAGACTCTGGGAGCAGCAGACAAGCCAAAGAGCAGCGCAGAAAATTGGTAATGTTGCTTGGCCACTCTGAAACAAAAGTACTGCTTGCAACTTTCACCTGATAGGGATGTGCAGATAAGCCTCTTTGAGATCCAAGGTTACCAGCCAGGAATCCTTTTCTGGCAGTGGTAGCAAATGATGCAGAGTGAGCATTTTGAACTTTGGAATTACAAGAAAAGAGTTCAGAATGGAAAGATCCAGGATAGGACGCCAGGTGCCTTCTTTTTTTTGGAACTAGGAAAAGCCTGGAATAAAAGCCCTGGCCTACCTGCTGAGCAGGAACTGATTCTATTGCTCCCAGATAAGACAGAGACAAAATTTGTTTTTCCACTTCTGCCCTTTGGTTTGGAGGAACGTCCGGGAATTCCTTGGGAGCTGAAAAAGTGTGAAAAGAAAACTTGTGCCCTAGGGACACTGTTTTGAGCACCCATTTTTCGTCTCTGATAGTGGCCCAGACATCTGCAAAAAGGGCCAACCCCCCCCAAAAGGACTCTCCCGGCAAGCAAGAACACGCAGAAGTTGTAAAAAGTAATTGAGAGTGTTTTGATTGAGATGCAGGCTTGGAGCTTCCCCCTTTAGAAATAGAAGCCTGCCAACGCCTAGATCTTTGAGGGCTAGCCCCCTGCCCCCTAGAAGATTTGTAACCTCTAGTCCTGGAACGGTTCTGTCTGCTGGTATCAGGAAAGGTCCAACTCTTGGAAGGGAAATTCCTGCTAAAGCGAGGGGGTTAAACTTGTAGAAAATCCTTAACAGTTTGCATGGACTTGGCCCTATCCTCCATCTTTTTTAGTACCTCCTCTGCTTTGCTGCCAAAAAGACTGTCTTTATGCAAAGGTACATCCAAAAGCTTAGCTTTGACAGGTTCGGGAAGAGGCTGTTTTCTGAGTCAAGCGCGCATTCTAACAGATCCAGTAGCCCTAGCCCTGCTGGTGGCCTCAAGGATGTCAAAACCACAATGCAAAGAATGCTTATTAACCAGACTGGCGGAATTCAGTAAATCCTGCATGTTTTTACTTTCTGACAAAAGAGGTACACTTGCTATCCTAGACTTAGTAGCCTCCAAGGTATGCTGCTGGTACTTCACATATGAAATACACAATTGGTAGCCCTAATAGCTAAGGTGGCAGAGGTATAAACCTTCTTGCCCCACCTATCTAGGTTCCTAGACTCCCTGTCAGAGGGAACAGGATTCCTGGTAACAGTGGCCTTAACTTCTTTAGGGCTCTGAGAAATAACCTCTGGATCCGCCAACGGATTCCTGAAAAGAAAAGGATGAGATCCAGGGATTCTGTAGTAGCTGTCAAGTTTCCTGGGAGCAGGAGGAACCGAATTTGGAGACAAGAAATTTTCCAGAAAAACATCATTAACAACTTCCAACACAGGGGGAATAGCAAGAGGCTTATGCTGAGGTAAATCCAGAAACTCCCTAATCCGTTTCTTGGATTGGGGATAATCCTGACTTTCCCATTTTGTTCTCTGTGGGTATTTAAAGTATCACCAAAAGAAAAATCCCCTGGAGGAGAAGACGAAGGGATGGACTCCTCTGCATCTGAATCCTCAAAAGGAGAAAAAGCCTGAGAAAATTCCTCTTCATCAGCAGAAATGCTGGAAGAATCAGAACCTGAGCAGGACAAAACCTCAGGAGAAATATCCCTACTCCTTTTAGGAGGAGGAGGCTGAAAACCCCTAAAGCGAGTCAACAAATCATTAGCCATTTTAACCATTTGGAATTGAGGGGAACAAGAAGAAGCTGGAGCCTGCCTTTTCACAGGCTTATGAATGGAAGATTTACCTGCAAGGCTGAAGGACTCGGGAGGTCAGGCAACCGCCGAGGTTGCAGCAGAGGTTGAAGGAAGAAGTTTGCTGTCAGAAAGCAAAACGGAGGCCTCGGACACCGGAGTCAGCTTAGCAGCTCCGGCTCCAGCAGAAGAGGTGACCGGTGACAAGTTGGAAGGCAAAACGGAGGCCTAAGGGACTCGGACTCAAGCAAGGCCTGCGGTTGTACATCTGCAGACTGCAGCGACTGCAAAGGTGTCTCACTGGCTACCGCCTGACTGACGACCAACTTAACCTCATCCGAGGACTTGGCTTTCTGAGGCCTGTCACAGTCCTTATCCTTACGTTTCTTTGGAACATCTGAAGACCAGTGGACGCCATTCCAATGAACTTAGGCCAAACTCCAAAATGCCTAGCCAAAATCTTAGCCTGACAACAATGGATAGTACGCGGATTAAAGGAGACAGAGAGATCACACTTGGGAGCGTCATGGTCAAGGCTTAAACAAATAATGCAATAGGAATGAAAATCTCTATGGGAAATCTGCTTTCCACAGGTAAGGCAATTATTAACTTTTTCTGACATTCAAAGAGGATCCCCAATGGGGTACTTAGCTGTAGTAGACTTCAACTCTTGTAGTCGGAAACAAACAAAGGTAAACTGCTGACCGGCACTCGTACATAAAAAGCTTCTGCTTTGGGCTACGCAGCAAGGAAGACTGAGGACATGACATCGGCTGCCTCCTTTTGTATCAGACGCCCTGACGTCCTTTACAACCAACGGCATTTTTACTTACCTTTGGTATTCTGGCCGGCTGAGGGCTACCGGGAGCCGGATAACCCATTTGTTAGGACTGCAACAGTAAAACACGATGAACATCTTTAGGGTGTTCATCGTGTTTCACTGTTGCAGTCATTACATTTGGGTAATCTGCTGGCAAGTTGCCCTCAGTCGGCCTGATTAACAAAGTCTTGGGTCCTGCGTTGGTTGCTGACCCTTCTTCCATGACGTCAGGTCGTCAGGGGTATAAAATATGCAGCCGACGCCATTACATCATCAGTCTTTCTTGCCTTGCAGTGCCCGAAGCAGAAGCAGTTCGCAAGTGCCAATCGGCCGACTCCTGAAATTTTTATTTTCGAGTTTCAGAACCGAAGTCTTCAACTTAAAGCCAAGTACCCCATTGGGGAAACTTTTTCATGCTCCTTACCGATGTCAGTAAAAGTTAATAATTGTATTACTTGTGGGAAGCAAATACCTCATAAGGATTTTAATTTGTACTGTATTCCTTGCCTAGGCCCTGACCACGACGTACCTTGTTGTCAGTTTTGTGCTTTATTTAATCAGCGCACTATCCATCGTCGGTACATTTTTGCTTCACAATATTTCAGTTCTCAGTTTAATTATCCAGAAATGATGCTGGTTAGCCATCTGACTACCAGAATACTGAAAAAACACAAAGAAAAAGACAGAGACAGGCCGTTGAGGTCCAAAACTGATGACGCTTCTCCTAAGCCAGTCGCCAGTACTCAGTGAGGCACTTTCGCAGCCCCTGATACCCGCTACCTCTGATTCGCAGGCCTCTACTGAAACCCATTTGGAGTCCGGTATTCCACGAGATGCTTCTCATATGGAACCTGCGGATGTCTCTACCTTGGATGGGTCTGTAGCCGCTGAGCAGGCATCGGCTTCTGAGGGTGTATTCAGGCCTACAGACTTGCATATTCAACTGAATCCAACTTCAGTGCTAAGGCCTAAATCTCGATCTATGTCTAAAAAACCGACGCCCAGGCCACATGTTCAGGCCTCTATGCCTAAAAAACAAATTATCAAAATTGCTGAAGATTTAATTACTCTAATCAGGGGTAGTCAACCCCCCCACCCTCCAAGAGGCCTAGGATTGAATTTGACCTTCTGAACAGGACTCTGTTTCTTCTGACTCTTCTAATGATCTGGATTTGTCCATACCTACTTATGAGGACTCTGATGCAGAGGATTCCATTCCCTCTGCTTCTCCACCTGAGGATTTCTCTTTTGGGGAAACTTTACATACCTTAAGGGAGCATTTCCACTGGGGAAAGTCAGGATTTCTCTGAATCCAAAAAGAGGCTTAGAGATTTCCTTCTTCTTCCTCAGCATACGCCTTTGGCTATACCTCCTGTACTAGATATTGTTGATGATGTGTTTTCGGAATCCAATATGGTCCCTGATTCCTTGCCTCCAGCCCCCTAGCAAACCGGACAGGTACTACAGGGTTCCGGAGTCCCACACATTCCTTTTTAAAAATCCTGTTGCGGACCCTGAAACCATTTCTCAAGGGCCCAAGGGCATTAAGGCTTCTACTGCTAAAAATCCTACCCCTTCTGATAGAGACTCCAGGGCGCTGGATAGATGGGGTAAAAACGTTTATACTTCTGTAACATTAGCAATCAGGGCTTTAAACTGTCAATTCCATATGCTAAAATATCAACAGCATATCATGGGACTGCTTAAACAGAAAATTATGCTGATTTCTGACTGTGTGGAGAATAAAGATTTGCAGGATTTATTGCATTCAGCTGAACAAGTTGGCAAACATACCTTGCAGTGTGGTTTTGATTCCTTAGAGGCCTCTTGTAGGGCTGCTGTTACTGGGTCTGTGCTTAGAAGGCATGCTTGGCTTAAGGAGCAATCTCTGCCTGATCATGTCAAAGCAAAACATTTGGATGCTCCTTTACAGCAGGACCGCTTATTTGGCAATAAGGTTGAAGAAGTTCTAAAAAAAGATGGAAGATAAAGCTAAATCTATGCAAACTGTGAAAGATTTCTTACAAGTGCAACCTCCAAGATTTAGTAGCCATTGGCCTACTAAAAACTGGTCCTTTCCAACTCCTTCCAGAGCCACTACGGCCAAATCCAGACATTCTAAAACTACCAGGTTTCAGTCCCAAGGGACTTTCAGAACTAAGCAATGGGGTGTTTCCACTTCCAAATCTGGTAGCAGCAAGGTACCACCCTATGGTAAACAGTCTCCATGACTTCCCTTTGAAATTACTAAGCACTTACCTCTTAGCCGCCCCTTTGGGGGGAAAACTGGCTCTTCATTCAAGAAACTGGCAACTTACAACCCAGGACAAATGGGTTTTAAATATAGTGCCTCAGGGATACAGATTTCATTTTCACACGCTGCCAACTCCAAACGGGTGGCCAGACCTGCCCCCAAATCAGTGGGCAGAGGCTCAGAAACAAGTACTTTCCCTCCTAAACATGGGGGCTATTCAATTAGTACCAGAAGAGAAAAAGGGACAAGGGTTCTATTCCAGACTTTTCCTGGTACCCAGAAAATACCATTCATGGTGTCCAATTCTGGACCCGTCTACTCTAAACACCTTTCTGGACATTCCAAAATTCAAGATGTTGACTCTTCACCAGTTACTTCCTATGGTAGGCAAAGATGCCTGGTTGGTAACTCTTGACTTAAAAGAGGCTTACCTGCATATTCCAATCAGGGAATCTTGCAGAAGATTCCTACACTTTAAAGCAGGCTGCAAGCATTATCAGTTTTCTGCACTGCCCTTTGGCTTGTCTACTGCACCCAGGGTATTCACAAAGTGCCTGGCTGCAGTAACTGCTTTTTGCAGGCAAAGAAATATTCAAATATATCCATACCTGGACGATTGCCTAACTCAGGCAGAAAACCAGGCCATTTTTCTAAAACATCTGGCGTTTGTAATAAAACTTCTAACCTGTCTAGGGTATACCATAAACGAAAAAAAAAACTGGTACCCTTTCAAAAATTACATTCCTGGGTGCAAGCTTGAATACAACTGCCCAGATGGCTTTCCTTACGCCAGAAAAGCAAATTCATTTGGTGACTTACTTCAAACAGGCGGCCACAAAAACCCTGCTATCAGCAAGGCAAATACTGCAAACCTTGGGGTTCATGGCCTCACGCATTCTTCTAATTCCATATGCAAGACTGCATATGAGGAAACTTCAGTGGTACTTAAAATGTTTATAGAGTCAACATTGTCACAGCCTGGAAACAATGATTCCTATCATACCTTGCCTGCACCTAGAGTTCCTATGGTGAGCAGAGGCCTGCCACCAAAACAAGGGACTGTCATTCACACCACCCCCTGCCACCCAAACAATAACTACAGACGCATCAGACTATGCATGGGGGGCTCATCTGGCAGGGAAGTGCATTCAGGGCAAATGGAACCCAAATCAAATGCACCTTCATATCAATCAAAAAGAAATGCTAGCTGTACAGAATGCACTGACAGCCTTCAAGGATTACCTTCATCCAAGACAATTACTGATAAAGACGGACAACACCACGGTTATGTGGTACATAAACAAGCAGGCAGGTACACATTCCTACCCTCTCTGCAGACTAGCCATGGCATTGTGAAACACGGCCTTGAGCTACCAAGTACAACTACAAGCTCAATTCCTGCCAAGAAAGCAGAATGTTCTGGCAGATGAACTAAGCAGAAATCTCATGGACCCTCATGAATGGAAACTGGAACCACAGATTTTCAACATGTTGACACGCAAATGGGGGAGCCTAGACATAGATCTTTTTGCCTCAACCCAGAACTACCAGTTGGACAAATTTTGCACAAGAATTCATCACAAAAATGCCTGGAAAGTGGATGCTCTGTCCCTTCAGCTGGAAAAAACAATCAGTCTATGCCTTTCCTCCTCTGCCTTTGCTCTCCAAAGTTCTACTAAAAGTCAAACAGGACAAACCAAAAATAATTTTGATTGCTCCAGACTGGCCTCGCCAACACTGGTACCCACTCCTGCGCAGTGTGTCACACATTTCTCTGTGGCACCTGTATCAGACACCTTCCTTACTGTGTCAGCAGGAGAACCAAATTCTACACCCTCAGCTCCAAACGTTGAATCTTGCAGCTTGGCTAATCACTTGAATTCACCCTTAGCATCCCTCAGCAAACCTGTGATGGATGTCATTTTGGAGGCGAGAAGACCTAGTACTAGAAAATCTTATGCTGACAAATGGAAAAGATTCTGTGCATGGAATCAGTCTCAAGGGATGAGCACAGCAGTGCCCAATTTACCTAAGATTTTGCAATACTTAACTGAGATGCTTCATAAGGGCCTGTCTTTTTCTTCCATAAAAATCCATGCCTCAGCCATTTCAGCTCATTACAACACGCCCCCCCTTCTCTCATCCTCTTCTAAAGCAGTATCTCAGAGGGGCCAAAAACTTGAGACCACCCAGGAGAGCTCCAACCCCTGCCTGGGACCTTAGCTTTGTAGTGGAAAACTCACTCTGCCTCCTTTCGAGCCAGCTGCAACAGCAGACTTAACATTTATTTCCTGGAAAACAGCCTTCCTTTTAGCAATCAATTCAGCTAGAAGGATATCTGAATTACAGGCCCTTATGGCAGTGGAGCCTTTCATCATCTTTCATGCGGACAGGGTGTCACTCAGGGCCAATCTATCATTCATGCCCAAAGTGGTATCCACTGTGGCTCTTAATCAGTCCATTCATTTGCCAACTTTCTTTCCCAATCCACAGAACAAGGGAAAGCGGATTCTGCATTCACTGGATGTACACAGACAACTTAGATTCTACTTGGACAGGACTAAATCCCAAAGAAAATCTGAACAACTGCTGGTAGCATTTGCTGCAGGGGCAGAGGGGAAGGCTATTTCAAAGCAAACCATTTCTAAATGGATAAGCCATTGCATTCATTTCTGTTATAAGCACCATGGAAAACCTATCCCCCAGGGGATCAGATCTCATTCCACCAGGGCTGCATCTACTTCAGCAGCCTTTCTCAGAGGTGTTCCTACCAGGGATATTCTAGAAGCTGCTACCTAGAGTTCAGTTCATAATTTCACCAAGCACTTTCACTTACCAATTTTCTCTAAATCCAGAGCTGGCTTTGCCACTGCTGTATTGCAGGGCCTTACAACTGGTCCTAATGCTGTATAACTCTATCCTGCCAAACTTAGCTTTGGGAATCTATCCAAATGTAATGACTGCAACAGTGAAACATGATGAACATAGTACAGTTGTGTACACTTACCATAAATGTAGATGTTCGAGTGTATTCACTGCTGCAGTCCTGGTTACCCTCTCTCCAGCCCCCTGTTTTTCTTTTACTATACCTCTTCTTTCTTTTATTATGCTTAAAAGCCTTTTTGGTGTATTTGCATTTGTTTGGAGGTATATTTTTGTGTTTCTTATAATATATAGATATATATATTTTTTGCTCCCCATTTGGGGGGCACCTGACATCTGGGGCAAGAAAAACTGATGTAATGGCGTTGGCTGCATGTTTTATACCCCTGACGACCTGACGTCATGGAAGAAGAGACAGCAACAGATGCAGGACCCAAGACTTTGTTAATCAGGCCGACTGAGGGTAACCTGCCAGCAGATTACCCTAATATAATGACTGCAACAGTGAATACACTCAAACATCTACATTTATGGTAAGTGCACACAACTGTACTTTATATGGTCTCAGTCAATTGAATTTCAGTCAAATGAAAGTTAGGTCATATGAAGTAGACCCCTTGAGACATACCTCACTGGACTATATGAAGAGAGACATGATTGAGCTCTCTGAATGTGTGTCCCAGGCAGATACGTCCAAAGCCTTGAACAGCATTCTACCCTCACCTAGGATGATACCACAATACAAATAAAAAAATGACTGACTTCAACAATTGGCTTGGCTTCTGGTGTCATTCTAACGGGATCCAGTTGCTGTCAGCCTTGGATGACATGGTTGATAGACCAAGCTGGTTTGCCAGAGATGGTCTTCACCTGTCACCTCTAGGCTTTCGGTTACTGGCTAAGGAACTTGTTTCCCCCACAGTGCCTTTTTTAGGCAAGCTCTCAAGAACAAAGTTTCTGATGTGAAAATATCACTCACCAAAAATTAAAGGTTATGCTGCTAAATGTTAGGAGTTCAAATCAGAAATTGCATTCTCTAGAAGCATTCCTCTCCCTGGAGGATGCTGACATGTGTGCAGTCACAGAAACTTGGTTCAGGGGCACAGAAAGTACTCCGGCCTTGAAAGGCTACAATACCTTCCACATTTTCACACAGCAAAATGAACGTGTGAGAACCAAAGGAAGAGGAGAAGAAGTATATCTTCATCAAAGATAATACACTTCTAGACTGGTTAGATAGGAAAGCTCCAAGGAGTTACTCCAAGTTCAAATAACTGTGTGTAAGACCTTCTTCAAGTTATCATTACCTATAGGCCCCCTTCAATGGACCATGATACCCACACATTTTATTTGGACATACTTGAGTCAATCAAATCACAACCAAACTCTCTAGTCATGGGCAATTTTAGCTATCCCTCCATTGACTGGGAAACCTATACAAGCGCCAACATGCTTGCACAAAGGTTCCTGGACTTTGTTAACACTAATGCCCTGGAACAAATAATCTGCAACCCTACAAGGGCTCAAATATTCTTGACCTGGTTCTTACTAACATGGGTGACCATTGCATGCATCACCACAAGTAGAGGACCCTCACTGGTTAAATCTGATCACAAATTAGTCACATCTGAATTTCACCAAAGCTAATTACACCCTGCTAAGGGATGGCATAAATAATTTCCAAGCTCCTATTCCTACAGATGGCATTGAAAGGTATACACAAATGCCCTGTACAGTAACTTATACAAATGTACTGAGACTGCTGTACCTGTTAGGATCAAAACAAGATGCTCAAGAAAAAACAAGCCTTCCTGGTGGACATCTAGCATTAATAAGTTATACAACAAGAACAAGAAGTTACTGTCTAAGAATAAAAAAGAGAGGTCTCGGCATGGAAGAACACCCTCTTCTGCTTGAACAAACAAATAAGACAACTTGTAAAAGCCTCTAAGGGAAACTTCATAAAAAATTAGCAACCATAGCTAATAATAACCATAAGGCATTCTTCAACTATATCCGTAGCCTAAAACATAGGACCCAGACGTGTGCTGAACTAGTTGTAGATGGCATCATAGGTTCATAGGCTGGTACTAGGCTATCGGCCCTAGGGCCTATACAAGCCTAGCCATAACAATTCCCTGGATATTTCTTCCCACAATATTTACTTCCCTGGACCCCTGTCTAGCAGGGCGACTGACATGATCCCCGGGGTGAATTTCCTATCTCCTATCCAATCATCAAGGTTCCTTTTGAAGACGGCCAACGAGGCACTCTGCTTGACATGTATGGGCAGTCTATTCCAGAGTATTGGGAGTCTCTGGGTCAGGAACCTATCCCTCCAGCATGTTTTATTCATTGTGATGACAAGCTTTAGATCCCTTTAGATCCCTGGAGCAAGTGGCTCTGAGAGATTGGGATTTCTTTAAGTGGAGCATGTCCAACAGCTCAGGGTTTGATATGGTCTTGTATGTTAAGCAGAGATCACCTCTGAGTAGACGACATGCCACAGAGTACAGCTGGAGTTTTTTTTAGACGATCAGCATAGGGCATCTGCTTTAGGCCTGTGATTCGTTTAGTGAGGTATTTCTGCGGCCTTTCCAGCTGTTGCAGATGTCTTATGAAGTACATACCAAATGGGGCGTCGTACTCTATAATGGTCTAATGAGGGATGAGTGCAGTGGGACAATGACCTTTTCTGGATGAAAAGCCCTTAGTGATGAAGTGTGCCACATAGAAGGATTTCCTGACTTTTGTGGCGATGTGGTTTTCGAAGGTGAGAACACTGTCCACATGTGTCCCCAAGTCTCTCATCACACTTTCAATGTTTAGTGTACTGCCACCTATGTGGTAATTCATGGGTACATGGTTCTTCCCAAAGGAAATAACTATACATTTCTTGGCATTAAGCTTGAGCCCATGGCTCTGGCACTAAGCATCTGTTTCTGTAAGGCCCTTCTGTAAAATATCCACACCATTTGGGGATTCAGTAATGGCTCCCAGTTTGCAGTCATCTGCGAATCTTGTTAGCCAGAGTCCCTTAGTGTTGGCCTGTACTTCAAAGAAGTAGATGCCAAACAAGAATGGTCCCAGGACTGAACCCTGAAGTACTACACTTGTCACCTGTCTGGAGCTGGATTTGGAGTCGGCTACTTTTACAGTCTGGGTTTTGTCAGTAAGCCAGTTGGCAACCCATCGAGTGACATAGGGATTTATGCCCAGCTTAGTAAGTTTATCTATGATTCCAGAGTGGGGGATGGTGTCAAAGGCCTTGGCGAGGTCCAGATAGGCTGTGTGGACCGCCTTACCCTCGTCCGCAGCTCTGGAGACTGATTCGAAGAAGTTAATCAGGTTCAGATCGGCCCTTCCCGAACCCAAACTGGGTGGGGTCCAGTATTTGAAGGTTGCCAATATCTTTGTTTATAAGTTCCATGAAAATGCTTTCCATGCCCTTGCAGATCAGGCTCGTCAGACTGATGGGACGGTAGTTCCCAGGATCCAAGGTGGATCCCCCCTTGTGGAGTGGGATAACTGTAACTGTGCGCCACTCAGTGAGCACAAAGCCTGAGGTGAGGCTATGAGTAAACATGACACTTAGGTGAGGTGCCAGTTCATTTTGTAGTTGACACTTAGGTGAGGTGCCAGTTCATTTTGTAGTTTATGTAGTACACAACCCGGGATGTCACCTGGTCCCATGGATGCTGTATTCTTAGCTTTGGAGAGTGCGGTTTTTACCTGTGTGGCCTTGATTAATGGAATTTGGCAATCCTTTGGTATTTAGATGGGCCCTTTAGGGGTGAGACAGGGGTGAAGTTGACACTAAATCGATCTGCCAGGATATTGACAATATCCTTGGGATCAGTATATTTAATGCCATTCTATTGCAGCTCTGAGCATTGCCATTTAGATTCTTGACATAACTACAGAATGCCTTGTGGTTGTCTTTGGAATCTTTGGCAATTTTATTTTCGTAACTAGCTTTGGAGGATTTTATGAGGGATCTCAGCTTCTTACTGAGGCTGGTAAGGGAGTTGTTTTCATCCTGGGATTTTCCTCTTTTCTGCAACAGTTTCTTCTTTCTGCTGTATAGTTTGTTTATGGCAGGGGACCACCAGATTGGCTTCACACACTATCCTATTAGCTGACAGGTTTGGCGAAAATTTCACCTCACTGTTCCCTCTAAACATTTCACAAAGCATTCCCTCTATGTCTCCCCCATCTTGTATCTCCAAACAGCAAGTCATTAATGCTCTCTCTAAGGCCACAAACACAGTATCTATGGGACCGGATGACATCCCAGGTTGAGTTTTAAATGGTCCAAAACATGAGTTAGCAACTCCATTAGGTACTCTCTTTAACCACAGCCTGAGTACTGACTTTGTCCCTGCTGAATAGAAAACAGCAACCATCATCCGCCTTCAGTACAACAGACCCTGGAAACTACAGACCCATATGCTTAACCAGCCTTATCTGTAAGGTCATGGAATGAAACATCATGGATCTAAGGATATAGGTGATCTCCAAACCTTTGATCTGACACAGTTTGGTTTTGTCAAAGACAGGTCATGCCTGTTAAACCTGGTGGACTTCATTGAAAATATCACCAGAGCCATAAACAAAGCCAAATCTGTGCATACAGCCTACCTAGACTTAGCCAAGACCTTCAAACAAAATCCCACATTCGGGCATCATTGAAAAACTCTCCCAGTTGAACAGCAACACTTATGTCGTCAGGAGCGTTACTAACTGGCTCACCAACAGGTCACACTCAGTCAAAGTTGAAGACTTTACCTCAGCCAGCTGACCTGTCACCAATGGGGTTCCACAGAGATCAGTGTTGGACCCCTTACTGTTTGAAATATACTTCTCAGAAGTTGGCCAAAACAGAGGGACTATGACTAAGTTTGATGATGACTGCAAATTAGGTGCAATCAATGAATTCCCAAACTATATCAATATACTTCAAGAGGGACTTGCACAAACCAATGATTGGTGCCAAAGCCATGGACTCAAATTCAATGCTAAAAAATGCATCATCACCCCTTCGGTAAAAATGATATCCTTGCAGACTATCGTATAAATAATAATACCCTAAGTAACAACTCAGTAGGGAGAGACTTGGGAACGCAAGTTGAAGGTAGCCTAAACTTTGATCACCACATGTCTACCGTGGTAAGGAAAGCATTCTATGTTACACACCTCATTAGCAAAGGCATTGCCTCAAGAGCGAAAGAGGTCATAGCCCCCTTGTACTCAACCTTCATCAAACAGGCCAATAATTGAGTACAGGTGTTTCCTTTGGTATGTACCTTACCAGGCACCTGCAGCAACTTGAGACCTCCTACTTTCTAACCAAGAAAATTCAGGGTCTCCAGCACGTCATACATTGACAGACTGAAGTCATGGTCATTGTGTTCAGTAGTATACAGATTACTTATAGGAGACTTGTGTCTGGCCTACATAGCAATCTTGAATCCAAACTATGCTGCACATTTGCAAATCAAATGGGACAAGGGTCATCCACTCCAGGGACCCTAACCTGGTCTGCAACATAAATAGGACCTGCTGGAGAGACAGATATGTTGACATTCCTCTGGAATAAGCTATCAATTCACATCAAACAGAGCTCCTCTGTGACCCTGTTTAAGTGTAGCCTGGATGACTGGATTGGAAACAGTAAATTCCCGCTGGGGATTTCACCTATGACCCTACTAGATATGGGCAGTCATTACTAACTAAGATCTCGAGTTTTGGCAAGATCCTTTATATTGGGTTTCTCTAGTATTATATTGGGTACACACAGCCTTTACAAAGATCTTCAGATCAATAGCCCAATAACTACCTATGAACCTATTCCTGGAAAAGGATCACTGAGGAGTAGAAAAGTGTATCCCTATGGCAGACAGGGTCCTTCCATCCTGTTCACTGTGGAAAAGCATTTCCTTTACAGTAGGGCAAAACAAAGATGTTCCATCAGAAGAAGCATGGATGAAAGAAGACTTAAAATGCTCCACAATGTTGCACAGGTGCATCCAGGCATGTCTTTTAATGGCAATGTCTGAAGCAGCTGCCCGTGAGGTACCCTCTGCAAATTGAGATACTAACCTCATGGACTCACTGGAGATGGATAACAGACATGGACTCAGAGAGGGGTTAGGAGAGTTCGTTAGTCAAATCCCACTGCAGTCTTGTGAAGTGTGCCAAGTGATTCAGTAACAAAGCTCACTGAGCTAACAATGCACTTTCCAAAAATGTCGAATGCCCTACACTCTCTGTTAGGGGGATGAACTGAGGAACTCTGCTCCACTAGCTTCTTCTTAGTGGCTGCTGCCACAACAATAGCATCAACAGGGACTAGTTTGCTCTAATATTATCTGACCCTTGGTGGTGCCAAAAATGTATCTGGAAAATAGGGGAAGGGTTCTACAGTATCCGGTTCTTTCCATGCCCAGTGAGAGATTAAATCAATAAGCTCATCTGCCAGGGGGGTCACCCGAGATGAAGATAGGCCGGACCCAAAAGCTTCCAGAAAAAGTGGCTCCTCTGGGGAGGGGCCACCTGAGGACCATCCACCTTTTTGCTTATGAATTTCTAGGATGTCTGCAAAGGAGACGTCATCCGGTGGAGATCTGGGGGACCATTCTACTTCATCGAAGTCAGTATCTTTGGTGAGACATTCCAAAGGGAAATCTGTGTGTCTCCTTTACACCTTCTCTTTCAGGGAACCTCTTCAGCTGGATGGCTTGGAGAGGTATCCAAGGAGGGGGGGGTTCCTCGAAGGCAACTGTCTGGATGCTAGATGGTACTGTCTGTCCCTGTGGAGTAGGCCTGAGAGGATCAAAGCTCGAACTTGAAGGAAGAATGGATGTAGGAATCAAGGAAGGCAGAGTAGTCACATCTCTCAGTCAAGAGAAAACCTTCTCCACTACCTTGAAGGTAGAAGGACCCAAAGAAGTCACGGAGCTGAAATCTCCAAAGCTACTAAGCCCTGACCCTGTGTAGATTGATGCCTCGAGGAGGAAGTCAGACCTGAGCTGTCCAACACTGAAGCTCCAGGGGAGAAGGACAGCTCTGACAATATTGGAGTGCAACCTAGCCCCCCCCCCCCAGGATCCAGCAGTGACACTTTGGCTCCAAGACTCATCCCAATCAAACAGAATCAGACCACCACCAGTCAAGGAAGTTCTTGGAGTTGAAGATCCAGTAGTCTTCGGATCCAACACCAACACTTGCAGGGCTCTCAGATCCAAGGGCTCCAAAACCTTAAGATGGATGAGAGAAGGAGAGATTACTACATGACAAGTGGAAGGGAGGCTCACGGATTTGATGGAAGATGGAACCGGGATAACCTCCATCTGAATCTGAGCTCTGAGGAACTTCCTCATCATCCTATCCACGTCGGCTTCTGAAAGACTTCTGGAGGATCCAAGGGAATAGGTGGTGGTGGATTGTGGCCTAGATTCTCTCCTCAGGTCCCCTGGAGAAAAGGGGGATGTAGCAGGGGAGAAACGAGTTACATGGTGAACCCATGTGAGTGGGCTCAAGGAGATTTAGCTTGAAGAACAGTTGGATCTGAGAACACGGAATCAGATTGCTTCCTCCTCCTTATTAAAGGTAGTAGCCTTCTGAGAGCGGGTGGGGGACCGCTCACATGAGTATTTTGCCTCCAAAGAGGATTTCATAGCTTTAATGGGGGGTATGAGCCTTGCAGAAGAAGAAGATGACAGCAGCAACCCTTTAAGCACCAGCTTACTTTTTCTATCTCTAAGTGTCCTGGAATTAAAAACAGCACAAATGCAGCAGTCAGTGTTAAGGTGTGGCACTCCCAGACAGTAGACACACTCCCTGTTGGCATCAGAGCTCACGCTCACAGTAATTGCACTTTTTAAAGCCTGTGGGTTTGTCAGCCATTTCTGAAGAAGAAAATAATAAAGGCTGAGATAGAAATTAAAGGTAGTAGGTGGAAAGCAAGAATAAAATACATTTTTTGTAAGAAGAAGACATATTTTCTTAACTAACAGCAATGGTAGAACAGAGTACCCCCTAGAGGGCAGGAAAAAAAATTGTAAGAAGTACAGGCAAACGCCAACAATGTACCAAAAAGGGTATCAGAAGGTAGAACAAGAGATGGGGAAAATGGGAAAAAAGGGCCACCAGTCAAGATACCCAAAAAATAACAATAAAGAGAGGTATATGGGTGAATTTAAGTACTAATGTGAAAGATTAAAAGCAAAAAACTACTGATATGTACAAAAATACCCAAAAGAGCTCTCAGAGTAGGCTCTGTGTCTGTAGCATTATGGCAGCAAAGAAGATCTGGGGTACAGCTAGTTCACTGGGGCATTATGGGTAGAGGAAGGAGGGAGGAGCTCTTGAGTTGGATCTGACAGCCTACTGTATGCAGCTGAGTCAAATCCAAGGTTGGATTTGATACCCAATCATTGAGGAACGAATGAAAAGGACAAAATCAGATCTCATAATAACCACTAAAATGGAGCATGCATAGAGCCTATAACTAAACCGTACCTGCCTACCTGAATTTTAACTGATAAAACTATACCATTAGCATCTGCAAATTGATTTATCACGTAAAATCCATTTGAATGGAGCAAAATTGCAACACCTTATGATATATCAACTGAGTTAATAAACACTTGTTTTACTTTCTTATCAAATATTGTTATATAGAAATAAAATTGCACTTTATTCATCTGTGTTTACTGTATTTGTGTTTCTTCCTACTTTATTTTGCTTTTGCTGCCTGTTCTTAAAAGAACTTAATTGCATATATTCTGCTGCATTTATTACTGCTTGTTAGTAGTCAATTAAATTGTAACTGTTATTCTAAGCTTTTGGTTTATGCACTTGGGCCTCAGACCAGTTGTTTTACATTAAGAAGGTTGTGGTCTGTACTGTTGTGGCAGGACAGGTAGCTTACATCCTTCTAAGTTGGGAGGTGCTGATTGAAGGCTTAGTATCTGTTATTCTAAAAGTTTATTAGTTCTGGTTTAAGCACTTGGGCTTTGGGCCAGTTATTTACATTAAGAAGGTGTGGTCTGCACTCTTGTGGGAGGACAGGGTAGATTCTGCCCTTCTGAGCTGGTAGTTTCTGGTTAGAGGCTTATTGTGCCTGCTTATTTGAACTGTTTCTTTCTGAAACTGGTACGCCTTGTTTGCTGTAGCACAGACTAGATTCAGAACTGCTGAATCTAGCTTTGTTTGTATAACATAAGCACTAATCCAGGCCATCTTTTTTGGAGAAAGTTCCCCTGCACCCTAGTACCAGGAGTGTGCAGTTAGAACTTGTCTGATTGAAGACTGCTGGAACGGGGCTCAGTTTTAGCTCTTATTGGTTAATGGGTTAATTTGTTTAAATAAATTTGCTCATTTGCTACTGTTATAAAAAAAAATACACTTTATGCATCGCTGCTTAGTTAGGGTTAAACTACTCCCGGCGGCATAAAATCTGCTCTTCAAATTTTCCCTTAGAACTAGTCAGCTTTTTAGTTCTAGCACTAAAATCTGTTTCTTTGAACTCAGCACTTGTTCAGAACTCGTAAGCACTAAATAAGCTACTGATTACTACAGCACTCAACTTTCCTCACTTATCTGGAGGAAAACAGTTTTTAGTACTTAATAAATAAGCACCCATCCAGGCATGTCTAAGGGTCAACTCCCAGTGCTTTCTCCTGTCTATCTGATGAATCTGGGCATCTTGGGCTAATGCAGCAATTGCCTCATGTACACAGATAACCCTCTCCTCCTACCACCCAACACTACAACCTGTGAGAGATGCACTTATACAGCCAAACTGGAAGAAAAGCTCTCTCCACCCAAGACTGCACTAGACAGTCAAGAGGAGAAGGTAAACACTTGCCCCACACCACACCACACTCATCACAGAGTCCCTCAAAACCTACACCACCAAAATACACACATAGAAACACAAAACAAACACCTACATTCGCAGAGGCTCTTAATAAAAATCTGCCAAAGCAACAGAGCCCTCCAAAGCAGAAACACATGCAACCTCCACCCCCAACACAACCCAAATGACAAATAGCCCACAAACTCAGTGTGCCACTCAACCACAGCCCATAAGGCATAACAACGTACCCAACACTCTATTCATAGGTGACTCTATAGTCAGGCACACTGATGTTCCACTCATCAGGCTAAACAAGGAGAAAGTTACTGTCAGCTGCCTGTCAGGGCCAGGATCCGCCACATAATGCATGCACTCAGTACACTCCACAACAAGTACAAATATGACTATGTCATTGTTTATGTTGGTGTGAATGACCTGAGACCTACCTCCCTGGACTACATGAAAAGAGACATAGAGGAGCTCTCCGATCTTGTAGCCCAGGCAGGTATGACCCTAGCCCTGAGTAGCATCCTGCCACCACCCAGAATGGTACCACAGTACAAGGACAAAATGATTGACTTCAACAATTGGCTAAGCTTCTGGTGTCATTCTCAGGGGATCCAGTATCTGTCTACCTGGGACGACATGATCGACAGACCACAATGCTTTGCCAGAGATGGCCTTCACCTGTCGCCCTTGGGATTCCGGATACTGGCTAAGGCTCTTGCCACCCCTATAGTGCCTTTTTTAGGCAAGGTTCAAATGACAAATTCACCACCATAACAGGTATAAGCAAGTAAAATCTGAGGGTAATGCAACTTAATGATAGAAGTCTAAACCTCAAAATGCACTCACTCGAGGCACTCCTTAAAATGGAGAACATCGACATCCGTGCAGTGTCAGAGACCTGGATCAAGGCTCCAGAGAGCACCCCTGCATTACCAGGCTATGATTCATACCACACCTTTCGGCCATCTAACCCGGACCGAAACACTAAAGGCGGAGGAGTGTCCATATTTATTAAGGATACCCACACCTCCAGGCTAGTTGCTCAGCATAATGGATCCGAGATTATCCAAGTGCAACTAACTCCGGGTAAGACCGCAATCCAAATTGTAGCCTGCTACAGATCCCCCACCATGCCCCAAGATTTCTAGATACACTGGAAAATATTAGGGTACAACCCAACACCCTAACAATGGGAGATTTCAACTACCCCACCATTAACTGGGAAAACTACTCATGTACCAACTGTTTTGCTCTACGTTTTCTGGAATTCATAAATTCCAACGCCTTGGATCAACTTATCCACACCCCCACCAAGGAAAGAAATATCCTAGACCTGGTCATTACCAACATGGGTGACCGGTGTTCTACATCAAAGGTCAATTCCTCACTGGTCAGATCCGACCACAAGCTAATCACCCTAGACATCCACATCCCGTCTCCACCCCCATTAGGGAAACTACCGTAAAAAATTTCTCCAAAGCCAACTTCACGCTTCTTAAGATAGAAGTGGCAAACTTCTCGACACCCATGCAGACTGACAATAGAGGTACGACTGCTGAATCCTACACACTTGCACTTTATAAGCACTTACACGAGTGCGTGGATCATGCTATCCCTAACAAAACTAAGATGCTATCCTCCAAAAAAATGAAGCCAATCTGGTGGTCCTCTGCCATAAACAAACTCTACAACAGAAGAAACTGTTGCAAAAAAGAGTAAAATCCCATGACTGGAGGAACACTCTGGTCAGCCTCAGTAAGAAGCTGAGATCCCTCATAAAATCCTCCAAAGCCAGGTAAGAAAACAAAATTGACACTGATTCTAAAGACAACCACAAAGCATTCTATAGCTATGTCAATAATCTCAATGGCAACACTCAGATCTGCTCTGAGTTACAGCACAATGGCACTAAATATACAGAACAAACTGATATTTCCAACATCCTGGCAGATAGGTTCAGTACTAACTTTACCCCCTCTCACCCCCTAAAGGGCCCATCTCTATATCGGAAGAATGCAAAGTTCCTGTAATCACGGCTGCACAGGTAAAAACCACACTCTCCAAAGCCAAGAACACAGCATCCATGGGACCTGACAACATCCCAGGCTGCATTCTACACGAACTACAAAGTGAACTGGCACCCCACCTAAGTACCATGTTCAATCATAGCCTCACCTCAGGCTTTGTGCCCACTGAATGGCACACAGGAACGGTTATCAGACTCCACAAAGGGGGAGCCACCACGGATCCCGAGAACTACCGCCCCATTAGCCTGATGAGACTGGTCTGCAAGGCCATGGAACTTATAAACAAAGACATTGGCAATCTCCAAACTCTGGACCCCACCCAGTTCGGGTTTGTAAAAGGCAGATCATGTCTCGTAAACCTGACCGACTTCTTTGAAGCAGTCACCAAAGCCAAATATGAGGGTAAGGTGATTCACACAGCCTATCTAGATCTTGCCAAGGCTTTCGACACCATCCCCCACTCTGGAATTATAGATAAATTCACTAAACTAGGTATAAATCCCTATGTCACAAGATGGGTTGCCAACTGGCTCACTGACAGAACCCACACTGTGAAAGCAGCAGACTCCAAATCCGACTTCAGACCAGTGACAAGTGGAGTACCACAGGGTTCAGTCCTGGGTCCTCTCCTGTTTGGTATCTACTTCTCTGAAGTACAGGCTAACACAGACGGTCTTTGGCTAGCAAAGTTCGCAGGTGACTGCAAACTAGGAGCCATAAGCGGAACTCCTAACGATGTGGACATCCTACAAAAGGGCCTCACTGAGACAGATGCCTGGTGTCAAAGCCATGGCGTCAAGCTCAATGCCAAAAAGTGCACTGTCATCCCCTTTGGTAAAAACTCTGTACCCATGAACTACCACATAGGCGGTAGTAAACTTAACACCGAAAGTGTGATAAGAAACCTTGGGACACAGGTGGATAGTAGTCTCTCCTTTGATAATCACATCACCACAGTAGTCAGGAAATCCTTCTACGTGGCACACCTCATCACAAAAGGTTTCTCATCCAGGAAAAGAGAGGTCATTGTTCCCCTCTACTTGTCACTCATTAGACCCATTATAGAGTACAATGCCCCTTTTGGTATGTACCTCACAAGACATCTACAACAACTGGAAATACCGCAGAAATACTTCACAAAGACGATTACCGGCCTCAAACAGATGCCCTATACAGACCGTCTCAAAAATCTTCAGCTTTACTCTGTCGCATATCGCCTACTCAAAGGCGATCTCTGCCTAACATACAGAGCTATGTCAAACCGAGAGCTGTTGGACATGCTCCACTTAAAGAAATCCCAATCCCTCCGAGCTACACGCTCCAGGGACCTAAACCTTGTCACCACAATAAACAGAACATGTTGGAGGGATAGATTCCTGTCCCAGAGACTTCCCATACTCTGGAACAAACTACCTATCTATATCAAACAAAGCTCCTCTTAGCACTCTTCAAGAAAAATCTTGATGATTGGATGGGAAATAGGAAATTCACCCTGGGGATCACTTCTGTGGCTCTGCTCGACAGTGGCACAGAAAAATAATTTTTTTGGGTGGCGAAAGCCAGGGTACCTTTTTGACTATGCTTATACAGGCCCTAGGGCCAATAGCCTAGTACCTACCTATGAACCTAAATATCTTTAACTTACTATATGCTAAATCAGCCTGTTGTAATTAAAAAATATCACCGTTACAACATTTCAGAAATTTCAATGAATTACTTCTTTTGATGAAATTACTAATTCAGTTTACATTAATAGAGATTATTCTTATTTAACCCCAACGGAATAAAAAATAAATAACAACAGGACTAAAACCCAAAAAAATCTTTCTGGAAAAAAAAACATAATATTAGAGCACAGTGCAGAAAAAAATCCATCAAGGAACTCCCTCTTGACAATGAGCTACAATACTATATCAATGGCCTGCAGTTATTTACTCAGGTGAAGCAAATTTTAATCAAATGTCTTTATAAGTAATTTGAAGAACTGCTAGGAAGAGGATTAATTTCCTCTGGAACACCTACTGCTATGATATTAAATTTCTTTGATCTAAATTCAGGGTCCGAATTTTTATCTTATAGATCTAATATACTTGAGTGATGATTACACTTGTCAGCCTTAAATGACTTAAATCAAATTTAAGTCCAAAAAATTACTTGATGAATTATTTCAGTTTTTGACCAATTAAAAGTTGCTTAACTTGAGACACTTCTTTCGTCAATTTAGACAGTAATTAAACTTATTTGCTGAGGTTACTTAATTTCCACATAATAATGTGTGTCTAACCCAAGACTATTAAATTAAAGGTCATGTCTTATCATAACTTGGAATGGGTGTTGTCTTCTTTCATTCATCTTCACCATAGGGTCTCGGGGTTTGACTCTCGGATGTGGCTCAGCCACATTCTACAGACCTGGATCCAACTCTAAAGTTCCTCTCTCATACCCATAATGCCCTGCATCCACCCAACTACCTCAGATCGAGTTTCCCAATTCCAAGCATTCAGACATCAAAGACTGGCAGAAGAGGCTCAGGCATAGGACATAATAGTCCTTTCATCATTCAGGTTCCTCAAGAACAAAAAGGCAGAGGGGATGGTTGCATGGGAAAGTGAGGATGAATGAAGAAAGACAACATAGATGCCAAGTCATGGTAAGACATAACTATTAAATCTTATGTTGTCTCTTTCATTCCTCCTCACGATAGGATCAGGTCCCCAGATACGTACCCCCTGAGTGGCCCTCATGGAAGGATATGACAGACCACCATTGAACCAAAGGCAACCCTATTTCTGGAAATAACATCTAACTTGTGGTTCGATAAAAAGGTGTGATTATTAGACCATAACACTGCCGCACAAATGTTATCAATGGAAGTTCTAGAATAAAACACCAAGGAAGTAGTCACAGCTCTGGTGGAATGTGCCCTAGGAGGTTTACTTAATTCCGAACCTTGGGAAGAGTAAATGTACGAAATGCAGTCTGAAATTCATTTTGCCAAGGTAATTTTTGATGCCACTTGTCCAAGTCTACTAGAACAGAAAGCTATGAAAAGATGATCAGACTTCCTGTGTTGTTTGGTCCTGTATAGGTAAAATGAAGTTGTCTATGAACATCTAGAAGATGAAGACCATAGTCTCCTTTATTAGAGAAATTTGGGAAGAACACTTTTAATTGGATGGATTGATTAATATTGTTCCTGGTAGTTATTTTAGGCATAAAGGATGGATTAGTGCATAAGGACACTTTGTCTTTATGAAACAGAATGTAAGGAGGTTTAGAGGATAAGGCTTGTAGTTCAGAAATCCTCTTAGTGGATGTTACAGACACCAAAACGGCTGTCTTCCATGATAGAAATTTAATGTCGCAACTAGCTGCTGGTTGAAAGGGTCCCTGTGTCAAAGCCTGCAGCACAAGAGTGAGGTCTCAAGGGGGACTTAATAAGAAGATACCTTTAATGAAGGATTTGCATAGTCTAAAGGAGAACAGAGAAAGTACAGTTGTGTACACTTACCATAAATATAGATGTTCGAATGTATTCACTGTTGCAGTCATCACCTGTGGGTTATCCCTGCTATGGTAGTCCTCAGCTGGCCTTAATACTAGAGTCCATTTTTTTTGTGTCGGCTGCAGTCGCCTGTAGTCTTACATCAGGTCGTCAGGGCTATAAAGCAAGGCAGATGACGTCATTACATCAGTTTTTCTTGCCTAACCCATCAGAAGCACAAGGAAATAGGGAAAAGTGGTCCTGGTGGCTAAAAGCCAATGTGGGAAGCTTAAGTTCCCCTAGGGAAAGATGCTATATGGGGGATGGAGGGAGGGAAACTAAGACTGCAACAGTGAATACACTCAAACATCTACATTTATGGTAAGTGTACACAACTGTACTATGTTCTTTGCGTTTCACTGTTGCAGTCATCACCTGTGGGAGGATTCCCAAAGCTGAGGAGAGGGGTGGAAGGATAGGTTAGAGTCCTAGACATGGGTCAGCAAGCCCTGCAGAACTGCAGAGGCAAACCCTGCCCTAGACTTAGAAAAAAAGAGGTAGGTGGTAATGCTTTGCAAAGGTGTGGACAGAGGTCCAGGTGGCAGTTTCCATGATGTCCCTGGTGGGGACTCCTCTGAGGAAGGCTATGGAAGTGGAGGCTGCCCTAGTGGAATGGGTATGGACAGACTTGGGGGGGGGTTCTCATGTAGTCTGTAGCAGAAATGGATACAGTGTGATATCCGTTTGGAAATGGGCTTCCCCTCTGCCCCAGGGGCAAAGCTGACAAGTAGTTGGTCTGTAAACCATTCAGAAAATATCTATTTATTTTATTTTTTTATTTGTTTATTTTACATTTGTTAACGGGGAAGGTCCGACTGGATGAGGTTCATTTACAGCGGAGGCCCGGGGAGAAAAGCTCCACTTAATACAATAATAATGACATTATACATAATGTAAAAAACATTGTTATACTAGCAGTATTTGTGAAAAAAAAAGAAAATGTTCTCATCAGCAATAACTACATACATATATTTTGATAGTTGTGAAAATAATGACAGCGATCACAACAAAATACCGTATGTCAAGGGATACCATGTAACACATGGACACAGCCAAAAGCTTATAAGATGAGGCTTAAGGGAGTTTTTGAACTGTATAGTATTTGATGCAGAAGTCAGAGGAGGGGAGTTGTCTGTGCATGTCTAGGGAACGCAGAATTATTTCCCCCTTGTTTTGAGGGTTGGGAAAGAAGGTGGGTAGGTGTATGGCCTGGTTGAGGGTCACATCAGATACCACACCTTGGTCATAAAGAAGGGGTTAGTCCTCAGGGAGACCCTGTCTGCTTGAAAAATGATAAAGGGTTCAACAGCCATGAGAGCCTGAAGTTCTGATACCCTTCTGGCTGAGATGATAGCGAGTAGGAAGACAGTCTTCCAGGAGAGGTATTTCAATTCTGTAGAAGCAGCAGGTTTGAATGGAGGTAAGGTTAGTTTTTCTAGAACATAATTCAGGTCCCAGGGTGGCGTTGGAGGCCTTCTGGGAGGTCTGACATTAGACCCCCTCTGAGGAATTGCTTAAGCAAAGAATGAGAGGAGGGGGGTGGGTCTGAATCGTAATGGGCAGAAATGGCTGAGGCATGGATTTTAATAGAGGAGAAAGAGAGGCCACTATTGAGCAACTCAGCTAGGTAATCCAACATAAGAGGGATGGAAGGATGGGAGGTACTGTCCCCTTTGGACTGACTCCAGGAGCTGAATCTTTTCCATTTCCCTGTATATGATTTTCTAGTGCTGGGCCTTCTGGCCGCTGTGATGATGTCTAGGACTACTTGTTAGCTTTTAAGATATAAGCCATGATGAAAGATTGTAAGTCTGGGTGCAGTATCTTTCCCCTCTCCTGGGTCAAGAGGTCTGAGATCAGGGGAAGCTGCTTGGGGGCTGTAAAGTCAGGCTGCGCAGTAAGGGGTACTAATGTTGTCTGGGCCAATCTAGAGCAATGAGGATGGCCTTTGGTCTCTCCTCCCTTATTTTGATCAGTACCTTGGGAATAACGGGCAGAGGAGGGAACGCGTACACAAAGAGGGAGTTCCAGGGGAAGGTCAAGGCATCCACCTTCCATGCTAGGAGGTGATATTCCCTGGCACAGAACCTTTGCAGCTGGTGGTTGAGGTATGAGGCAGAGAGATCCACTTCCGGAATCCCCCACTCCTGAGTGATTTGCAGAAAGATTTCCCTGTGGAGCTGCCATTCGTGAGGGATCTAGTAAGTTTCTGCTTAGGTGGTCTGCCAGGGTGTTGTTGACCCCTGAGTAGGTATTGGGCAATTAGGTGTAGACCCATGGAGGTGGCTGTAAGACAGAGGCTCTTGGCTAACCTGCATAGGGGATAAGATTGAGTCCCCCCTGTTTGTTGATATACACATCACTATGGTGTTGTCTGTTTTTATAAGGAGTACCCCTGTTCTGAGATGGGGTTTGAAAGATGTCAGTCTTTTGTACTGCCATCATTTCTTTCTGACTGATGTGCAAGTGAAGTTGCTGGGCATCCCAAAGACCATGGGTGCCACCTGCCTGCTAGGTGAGCACCCCAAGCAATGTCCGAGGCATCGGTGGTGATGGCCTGGCCAGTAGGCCGGACAATGAAGGGAAGACCCTTGTTCCTGACACAGGCCTCTGCCTACCAGAGAAACTTGGCCCTTGTACATGGGATCAGAGGGAGAGAGGTTTCTAGGGACTGAGTGTGCTGGCACCAAAGGTTCTTTAGATACCACTGAAGTTTTCTCATGTGAAGCAAGGCCAGAGGAATGAGAAAGGATTCAAGATGTCACGTATCACAGAGCTTGCAGGAACTTCCTTGCAGTGAGGTGACTTCTGGAAGCTAGCTTGGTGAGGTGACTTCTGGAAGCCAGATAGGTAAAGTAGAGAGGTAGGAAGCTCTGCTTTTCTGGGGATAGGGAAGCCATTTGGAATGCTGTATCTAGCACAGCTCCCAAGTAAATGATCTTCCTGGTGGGGTTTTGCTTTGATTTCTTCTCGTTGATGGTGAACCCTAGAGACGTTAGGAGTAATTTGACAAAGAGAAGGTCCTGGAGCAGTTTTTCTTTGCACTCTGCCTGAATGAGGCAGTCGTCCAGGTAAGGGTAAATCTGTATACTTCTCTGTCTGCAGGATGCTATGGCAGAGGCCAAGTATTTGGTGAATACTCTGGGTGCAGTAGATAAGCCAAAGGGCAGCACAGAAAACTGAAAGTGTTGTGAGCCTGCTCTGAAGAGCAGGTTTTCCTGCACGATTCCCTGATGGGGATGTGGAGGGAGGCATCTTTTAGGTCTAGGGTCACTAGCCAGGCATTTTTTGTTAGCATAGGCAGCAGCTGCTGCAAAGTTAGCATTTTGAATCTGGGGACCACCAGGGAGGTGTTCAGAATGGATAGATCCAGAATGGGGTGCCAAGTGCCCTCTTTTCTGGGAACAAGGAATAGTCTGGAATAAAAGCCTTTGCCTGTTTGAGCTGAGGAGACCGGTTCTACTGCCCACTGGGATATGAAAGTTTGGACCTGTTTCCAATGCCTCTGCCCACTGATTTGGAGGTAAGTCTGGGTACCCTCTTGGAATTGGGGAGTTCGCTGAAACAGAATTTGTATCCCTGAAAAATAATCTTTAAGACCCATTGGTCCTTTGTTACAGAAAGCCAATTGTCTTTGAAGAGGGACAGCCTTCCTCCTAGTTTTTGATGAGTGAAGGGAGGGCAGAGGGGGGAGGGGGAGTCATCGTGTTTGCCATAGAAGGTTGGCTTACAACTCCCTGCCTTAGAGACGGAAGTGGTCCATTGCTGGCTTCTCTGCTGGCCCTGGGATAGGGGCCTGGATGGACTGTCCCTGAAGGACTTACCTTGGTCCTGTCTGCTAGGTACAGGGAAGGCCCAGTGCTTAGAGGGAAAGTTCCTGCTGAACCTGGGAGATTGAACCTGAAATAAATTATTTACCGTTTGCATAGATTTTGCTTTGTCTTCCATCTTTTTAAGCACCTCTTCTGCTTTTTCCCCAAACAAGCGCTCCTTATCTAAGGGTGCATCAATAAGTTTAGACTTGACATGATCAGGGAGAGGTTGTTCCTTTAGCTATGCGTGTCTCCTAATAACAGATCCTGTCACTGCTGCCCTGCTAGAGGCTTCTAGGGAATCATATTCACACTGTAATGAGTGTTTGGCCACTTGACAAGCAGAGTGCAGTAAATCTGCTAACTCTTTTCAACTGGCACAGTCAGGAAAGGTAGCAATCTTCTGTTTTAATAGTTCCAAAGTGTGTTGTTGACATTTTAACATATGGAACTGACAACTGAGTGCTCTGATAGCTAAGGTTGCAGAGGTGTATACCTTTTTTACCCCATCTGTCCAGAGCTCTGGAGTCCTTGTCAGAAGGAAGAGGATTCTTGGCAGAACTAGTCTTAGCTCCTTTAGGTCCCTGTGTAATGACCTCTAGGTCTGCAGCAGGATTTCTGTGCAGGTATTTGTGAGAATCTGGTACTCTGTAGTACCGGTCAGGTTTACTGGGAGCAGGAGGGAGGGCGTCAGGGATGAAGCTGGATTCATGGAAAACATCATCTACCACTTCTAAAATAGGGGGGATGGCCAGGAGTCTGTGCTGGGGCAGGTCCAGAAACGGTCTTTTCTTAGAATGTGGGAAGTCCTGAGATTCCCATTGGAAATGTTCCCTGAGTGAGTGAAGGGTTTCCCCAAAGGAAAGGTTCTCTGGAGGGGAGGCAAAAGGGATGGATTCCTCTGCATAAGCAGTTAAGGGATGCTGTTCCTCTTCAAAAACTGAATAGATTCCTCAAAATCCTATTCTGTCATAATTTCTGGAGAAGGGTGCCTTTTCCTTTTAGAAGTTGTGGCCTGACTACCCTGGATAAGGGACATGAGATTGCCTGCCATTTTAAGCATTTGTGTTTGGGGTGGTGGAGCAGTAGCAAGATGGTGGCTAGAAGAAGATTTCCTAGGAGTGGCTTGGCTTCTAGGCATGAGAGAATCCGTTGGTCTGAGAGAAATGGTAGTCGGATGTGAAGACGTCAGTTTTTGTCTAGATTCGGTAGTGCGAAAGGCCTCCTTGGAAGTTGGTGCCTGCGTTGCGGCTACGCACCCAACAGAGGCAGAGACAGACTAAGGCTCGGAAGATGAAGAAGTTTCTGCAGTATACCGGACTCTGAAAGGGACTTGGTAGAGGCCTGCATACATATCAAGTCGAGAATCAGAGGGCTGCAAAAGCGCCTCACTGAATTCCGGAGAACTGACGACCTGCTTAGCATTAGCATCATCGGAAGGCTTAGCCTTGTGTGGTCTGTCTCTATCTTTCTCTCTACGTTTTTCAGAATGTCCACAGATTGTTGGCTGATGGACGCCATATAGGAATACAAAGACGGAACACGAAAATAACTGTCTACAAAAAGAGCTCAATGGCAAATAGTTCTTGCATTAAAGAGGGCACAGAACAGGCAACGGGGAACATCATGGTCTGGGCCTAAACAAGTGACGCAGTAAGAATGGAAGTCTCGGTGTGGGATCTGCTTTCCACAGGCGAGACAATTGTTAACTTTTTCGGACATCGGTTAGTGCAAGAAAAAAGGATCCCCAACGGGATACTTAGCTTTAGATGTTTTCAGATGAAATTCAACTTCTGGTAGAGACCGACCAGCACTCGTGTGAACTGCTTCTGCTACGGGCTCCACGGCAAGAAAGACTGATGTAACGACATCGGCTGCCTTGCTTTATAGCCCTGACAACCAGATGTCAGACTACAGGGAACTGCAGCTGACACAAAAAAACACTGACTCTGGTATTTGGGCTGACCGAGGGCTACCACAGCAAGAATAACCCATAGGTGATGACTGCGACAGTGAAACACGAAGAACATCGTGACTGACTTGCCATAAGAAAATTGGAAACAGCAGTTAACTATAATATGACAGTGGAGAAGCCTAGCACCTTTATCAAAAAGGGTACTAAGAAATAACATGTCTGAAACTGGTACTGAGAAAGAGTCAATGTTCCTGCTCATGGCCCAAATAACAAATCTCTTCCATTTACTTTTGTAGACTTTTTTGGTGGAAGCCTTTTGCAAAGCCAAAAGACTTTTTCAGACCGGGGACTTAAGCATGGACTGCCTCACTAGTGTTGGAAGTGGAGTAACCAAGTGGCCAATTTGACGACTCGAAGTTGTTGCATTCGTGACAGGTGAGAAAGGAAGTTCTGACTTGGCTCCAGAACAAGGAGGATATTTCAGATGAGACCACAGAAAGGAGAACCACACCTGACAAGGCCAGAAGAGAGCAATGAGGACGACTGAGCTCTTCAACCTGCTTGCATTTTGAAGAAATTTGGGGATGAGGAGAAGAGAAGGTTAAGCATACAGGAGACCTGGGTCCAATCGTGGACTACTGCATCCCTTGGTGGCTTCCTCAGAAGAGGGATCACAGCAAAGAACTTGCTGCACTTGTTGTTGAGGGGAGAGGAAAAGAGATCGCAGCAAGGTTGAACCCATCTATGTTTGCTACTGATTGATTGAGGCACTGCTTATGTTGAATCAGGAGGGATCTGCTATGTCTGTCTGCTAGATCGTTGGTTTTCCCCAGGATATGCGTTGCAGTCAGAAGGTAGTCTGAAGATATTGCCAACTCCCACACTCTCATGGCCTCCCTGCAAAAGCAGCTAGAACAGGTTCCTCCTTGCTTGTTGATGTGTCAGACAGCAGACATGCTGTTGGTGTGTATCTCAACAGTCTCCAAGGGGAGAATGCCCTGAAAGGCTTGCAACCTTATTAGGACTGCTCTCATATCTATTACACTGATATGCAACTTGGTCTGGGAAGGGGACCACATGCCTTGGACCATCTTCCACTGTAATGCCCCCCACTTGAACTGGGAAGCATCTGTGGTCACAGTGGCTATGGGGGGGGGGGGGGTGTGTTCCAAAATGTTCTGCCTAGAGTAACATTGTCTGACTGTATCCACCAACTGATTTGATGCCTGCAGATGGGAGTCAAGCTGATGTGAAGGTACAAGGGCTGAGACAGAATGGATCATTGTGTGGCTAATGTTCACTGTAGAGCTTGAATGAAAAATCTGGCTAAGGGAACTAAATGAATAGCTGCAGACATGGACCCTCCGATCTGTAGGATCAATCAAGCCATGGAGGACTGTTGGGATAATAATTGCTGTACCTGATTCCTAACAGTGGCTACTCAATGTGAAGGAAGAGAAGCTATCTGATCCCTTATGATGAGCTGTGTACCTATGAATTCTAGGTTCTGAACCAGAGTAAGGTTGAATTTGCTCATATTTGTGGTGCCAGGGAGTGTGATAACTGGATTAAGTAGCCCCTGGCTTGGATTAGTCGATACTTCAAGGAAGCAGTCAGGAGCCAATCATCTAAATAAGGAAACACCTGGAATCACCTTAGCCTCAAGTGAGCTGCTACTACTGCTATAAATTTAACACCTGGGGGGCTGTGGTGAGCCCCCAAAGGGCAGTGCTCTGAATTGGTGGTGACTGGCTCCCAGCCAGAAGTGCAGGTATCTCCTGGAGCGCCTGTCTATTTTGATGTGATAGCACACGTCCTTGACCTCTATCAAGCACATCCAGTTGTCCTTGTGCAACAGTGACCGAATGGACTGAACCACAACCATTCATAACCTCAACTTCTTTATGTACTCGTTCAACTTGCTCAGATCCAGAATGTGTCTTAGGTCTTCTGTCTTTTTCGGCACCAAAAAGAAGCAGGAGTAGGTTCCGAATCCTCTCTGTTCAGTTGGGACCACCTGAATAACTTTTTTGCAACAGTTATTGGATTTCTTGTGTTGCCTGTTCCCTTTGACTGGGTAGCATGTTGGGAAGGCTTTTAGAGTTTGAAGGTAGCAGGAAAAAGGGAATGTAGTAACCTCTGGATATTACACTTAGCACCCAAAGGTTTTGAATCAACTGTGTCCAGGATTCTGGCTGCAAAGCTAGTCAGTCCCCAACTGCCTCCAGAGATAAACAGTTGGGCAGCACTTTAGAAGTGCTGGTAGGGCTTATTAGGAGGGAGTTCCCTAAAGGCCTGGTTCTGTGGACCCCCTTCTGCCTCTTGGGTGACATCTACAATCAAACCATCCCCCTCTGCCTCTAGAGGGAGGTTTTCTGCACGGGTCCTGGAAAGGCCCTTGGGACTTGTGGGGGACTTGCAGAACCACATTTTCTTACCCCCACATTGGTTCCTGGAGAAGGACCTCCGAGGAGTAGAAAACTTGATTCCAACAGCTGAAAGGGTCTTCCCGTCCTTCTTGCTGCGGGTAAGTGTCTCTCTGATGGCCCAAAAAGGGAGGAGCCATCATACGGGGCATTGACAAACAACCCCTTAAAGGGCTCCACAAAATCACATAGCCTTATCTAGGCATGCCTCCTTTGGGAAAGTCCTGAACTGGCTGCTCGTGAGGTGCCTTCTGTGGTATGGTAGATTAATCTTATCGATGACTTGGCAATAGAACAAAGAGGGGTCAGCTTGGGAGAAACTTTCTTAAATTCCTCCGCAGGCATGGACTCAGAGGCAGGCTAACAGTTCTTTGATCAGGTCTTTCTGCAGCTGAGTAAAATGAGCCAGATAGTTCAACGACCTCAGCTCAAAGGTTGCAGAGGTATAGATGCACTTCCCAATCCTGTCCAGCACTCTAGACTACTTGTTAGGCGGATGGACACTAGCAGGTTTTTCTGCCAGTTCTTTCTTGGGGGCTACTGCCACAACAATAGCATCGACTATGGGACCTTTTACTCCAGTGTTTCCTGTCTGCGGGGGGCATCAGAAAACAATCAGGTCGCTTGGCTATGGGCTCGGTGGTGTCTGGTTCCTTCCATGCTTGGCGAGACACTAAATCCACCAAGCCATCTGCTGGGGGAGGGGATCACCCAAGACATAGATGGGCCCATGCTGAATGCCTCTAAGAGAACTGACTCCTCAGAGGAAGGAGGTTTGGCAGACCACCCACCATTCTGCTTTAGGATCTCTAATATGTCACCAAAGGAGGTGTGCTCTGGTGGGGATCAGGGGGATCCTTCCCCCTCATTGAAGTCAGTATCTTCGGTTAAGGACAAAATGGACAGTCCACATGCTTGCTTTTGCACGTCTTCTTCCAAGTAACTTCCATAGCTGGGTGTTCTGGAGAAGTGCTGGAAGAAGAGGATCCCTCCTGAGCATAGAATTCTAGGAGGCCACTCAGAACAGAAGGACTCATGGCAGGAAAAGAGCAAGGCCTGGATCTGATGGGGGGTACAGGGGTGGATTGGGGAACCTCTGCTGTTCGATCTCCAACTCAGGAGAAAACCCTCTCCACTATCTGGAAACCAAAGGACCAGGAGAAGCCCTTTCTGTCTCCCCCCACAGCTGAAACCACCAAGGAAAGACGGGCAGTACTCACTCTGGATCCATGGCCTTCAGAAGGGATTGGACCCCAGCTGTCAACTGCCAAAGTGCCTAATGGAAGGGACGGCTCTGAAAAGGACGGGGTTGATCCTAGTCCCACGGACCCAGCACCAAGGCCACAGCTCCGAGACTCAGCCTGCTCTGAAGAGGCCAGAACAGAACTCATCAAGGGCATCCTCAGCATCGAGGAAGGCAGCTTCCTCTGCACCAAGCCTGACGCTCACAGTAGTCCCGAATCCTGTGACTCCAGAGCCGAGCACGGTTTTGAGAAGGAGTCCTGCTGGGATGACCTGGGTACCTCACGGATCTGACAGGGGGCGGAGCTGAGACTAACCCCATCTTGATCTGGGCCATAAGAAACCTCATCATCCTGTCCATGTCTGCCTTGGACCAGCTTCTTGAGGACCTGTAGGAAGCTGATAAGGTGGTCAGGAAATGCCTTGATTTGGAGGACAGCGCCGGGGACATTGTTGAGGTCCTCTTATCCAAGAGAATGGGATTCGAAGTTGGAGACGATGAAGGCATAGGGGATATGGTGATGATCTCCCCAGGATCCATACAGTCTGTAGGATCCGACTGTGGAGTCAATTTCTGTGGATCTGAGCATGCTGGACCTGTAGAGCTCTTGGGCTGCTTGAGTTGGAAAGAGTCTCTCAGGGAGGGACCTCTTTCTAGACTCCTTAGGACCAGGAGAAGCAGAAGAAGAAGCCAGAGAAGGGGTTTGTGCCTCCAGAGCCGAGGAGAGAAGGTGGTCCCTAAGAATAAGCTTATTTTGGTGGTCTGCAATAGCCCAAAGATTGAAGGCAGCACAAATGAACACTCTGCTTTCAAGTGATCGGCACCCAGGCAGTACATGCACTCTTTGTGGGCATCCTGACTGAGGATTTTATGCCCACAAGAAGAGCAGCATTTAAAGCTGGGTACTGGTTTGTCCGCCATGACCTGACGAAAAAGCCAGCCAAATATAACTGTCACAAACAGCAAGTAAGTTTTAATTACTTAAAAATTAAGTATCAAACTCTAAACTCTGCACTTCAGAAACAAGGCTAAACTCTTATGTTTAACTAACTACTTTAGGAATTTATGTAAAATTAAATTAGGCTAACCTACTTTTTTTTTTTTTGTAGAAGAACAAAGAAGACAAGAATGCACACACGCGCGCACACAGACACACACACACACACAGTGTAGCAAAGCCGACTAACTCTTCTTGACAATGAGACTAAAATAGTTACTTTGGCTTATCTGTGGCACTATCCTGACCTTTACCTTGTCTAACTCTAATGTGTTTTGGCATGTAACCACTGTAAATAACTGTATGAGTTAATAACAGCACGCCTAGCTGACTTGAACTACTTAATGAAGACCTACTCTCTGATTTTCGTTAACTCCAGACCTACTATTATTTGCCTAGGTATGCAACCTCTGTAAAAATTGTAATCAGAAACCTTATTGCTTGCTTAAATATGTTAACTACTGTATATACTGCATTTTAATCTAACTGTGGTGACCTTGGAGCTTTTCTCCCTGGGACTCCGCTGAAAATGGACATGTATCCAGTCGGACTATCCCGGTCAACAAATGTAAAATAAAATAAAATAAAATAAATAAACATGCACTCGCTCAAGAAAAAAAAGGGAGGACTTGCAAATCCTGAAAGGTTAAGCAAAGGCGATCAACAATACTAAACCCACACCTGACAGAATGAAATCCGCGTCTGACTCGCTGGAGCAGCAAATGAGATCTGAGGTAGTTGGGTGGATACAGAGCATTATGGGTACGAGGGAGAAGCTTGAGGGTCAGATCCAAGTCTCTGGAGTGTGGCCGAGCCAGATCAGAGGTTCGGATCTGAGACCCTATTGTGAGGAAGAATGAAGGACACAACATCAGATCTGGTATCTAATGGTTTTAAGAACCAGGCAGACATCAGTCTAATTAAGCTCTTTGTTTACATAAATAGTAAACTGCAATTCTAAACTCGGGATACCTTTGAAGGAAGAATTTTCTGAAATGGACCCTTCCTTAGAAGAAAACGGTCATTCCTTACTTGGCACATAGGAGCATCTGACATCCTTGAAAAAGATTACTCAGTTCCAGGCCTGTTCCTAGTAAGTACCGAATTATCTATTTGAAAATAATTAGTGTTTAGTTGATTCAGAAAATGGATGAAATAGATTTTTAAAACCTTTCTCTCACTTGGAATTGGACTGTGCAACTGTTTTCTTTTTTGACAAAGCTGCTGCTGTTGAATTTTTTGATAGAATTTGCATACAAATTTCCTCCTTTGCTGCATAGTGAAAGGGCAGTTGTAAAATTCAGTTCCAAGATGTCAGCATCATTACTCTCACAGAAGGAAGGACAGATAAAAGATACAAGACAATGTAGCATCACCCTAGTATTCCCAAATAGACCGACTACTCCAACAGTCCAGGTATTCTGACCTCCTAGATTCTCCTTTTTGCAGGAGCTTCACTGGAATACTGATGATAGGAGTAGCATGTGTTACTTGCCAATGACTCAGTGAGTCTTTGACATTGCATGTAGTCAACCTCTGTGTCGTACAGAGGTCTGCCACTGGCTAAAATATCATCACCTCCACGACCAGGATTTTGTTGACTGTTACCATGTGGACAGAAACACTATACAGGAGCTAGCAGCTATGCGCTGCCTCATATAGAATCAAGGGTGATAAATGGACTGACTGCCTATTCCAGTTAACATGAAGATTTGTGTAGTACTAACCATCCTTGCTACAGGAATATTTCAGCATATGATAGGGGACACAGTACGAATCTCGCATATGTCAGCTTCACAAATCCTACACCAGTTATTTGATTTGCTGTTGCAGCATGAGGAGCAAGATATTTGTTTTCCATAGATGGAAGAGGAGAGGACCATGATTATCCAGGCATTCTACAATTCAACCCATTTTCCTGAGGTACAAAGGGCAACTGACTGCAGCCACACTGCAATGCCCTGCCTGCTCCACATGGCATTCAGTTTATCAAACAGAAGGCCTTGCACTTCATCCACTGCCAGGTGGTATGCAGTGAAGAAAGTATTATATACACACCGTCTGTGCACTATCCGGGAAGTTCACATGATTCCCACATCTAGCACATACAAATGTGTAACACAGATCAGTGGACACATTGGGTGACTTTTCAGAGAGTCATCTACTTGGAAAGTGCACGATAAGCTATGCCCATACACATAAACAGCATGCCACTCTTGACAGCATACACTGATGTGTATTGCAGGTGATGCATAATATTTCTTGAACACATGACAGATTACCACCATCCACAATTCTTAGACCTTGATAGAAATGGCATACAACAATAAACAGTTGCAGACATGAAACATTGTCAAACAAGTGCTTGGATTTCTGATGTTTCCATTGCCTGGATATAACTTAGTGGCACAATGCAACTTGCTTGAGGCCTGCTGTTAAGAGTTTTGCTGTTTGTACCATGCTACATAACACAGTGCTGCAAAAACAATGCAAACTGGGGCACCACAGTACTGCAGAACATACCTGTGGCAACAGAGAAGCAGGAGTTAGATGAAGAGTTGTTTGACAGACCAGTTGCAGCAGTCCCATGCAAGGCAGATAAATGTGCAATATGTTGAGGTACTGGCAAAGAGGTGGCATCTGGTCCACTATTGTGTCATGACAAGGACAACACAGACTTTGGAGAGCAGAGGGGGAAAAGCATAGACTGATAGGTTTTTCCAGATGAATGATAGAGCATCCACTTTCCAAGCTTTTTTGTGATGAATTCTTGTGCAGAATTTGTCCAACTGATAGTTCTGGGGTGAGGCAAAAAGATCTATGTCTGGACTCCCACATTTGCGTGTCAACATGCTGAAAACTTGTGGTTCCAGTTTCCATTCATGTGGGTCCATAAGATTTCTGCTTAGTTCGTCTGCCAGAGTATTTAGCTTTCCTGGCAGGAATTGAGCTTGTAGTTGTATTTGGTAGGTCAAGGCCATGTTCCACAATGCCATGGCTAGTCTGCAAAGGGGGTAGGAATGTGTAGCCCCCTGCTTGTTTATGTACCACATAACTGTGGTGTTGTCTGCCTATCATTAGTTGTCCTGGATGAAGGTAGTCCTTGAAGGCTGTCAGTGCATTCTGTACAGCTAGCATCTCTTTCCGACTGATATGTAGGTGCATTTAATTTGGGCTCCACTTGCCCTGAATGCACTTTCCTACCAGATGAGCCCCCCAAGCAAAGTCTGATGCGTCTGTAGTTAGGGTTTGGGCGGCAGGGGGTGGAGTGAAAGGCAGTCCATTGTTTTGGTGGCAGGCCTCTGCCCACCATAGGAACTCTAGTTGCAGGCAAGGTATGATAGGAATCATTGTTTCCAGGCTGTGCCAATGTTGACTCCAAAAACTTTTTAAGTACCACAGAAGTTTCTTCATATGCAGTCTTGCATATGGAATTAGAAGAATGCAGGAGGCCATGAGTCCCAAGGCTTGTAGAATCTGTCTTGCAGATAGCAAGGGCTTTTTGTGGCCACCTGTTTTAAGTAAGTCTCCAATTGAATTTGCTTTTCTGGCGTAAGGTAAGTCATTTGGGCAGTTGCATTCAAGCTTGCACCCAGGAATGTAATTTTTTGAGAGGGTACAAGTTGTGATTTCTTTTCGTTTATGGTTTACCCTAGACAAGTTAGAACCCTTTTTTTTACAAACGCCAGATGCTTTAGAAGAATGTCCTTGTTTTCTGCCTAAAATGTCACCAAAAAACTGTGAGGATACACCACGAGAATAAATCCTTAAAATCTTCTTTTATTCCAATACAAATGACAGGATAAGCGCTTTCGCATGCGTTGTGCACGCTTCATCAGATCAATTAAATCAAATACCAACACTCCTTTTATATAAAATGTCCTCCAATCAAATCTTGTTGTTAGAACCATTAACTTAAATAACTTAATTCATCAATTAATACCAAACTCTCACAGCTGACATCAGCCAAATGAATCTCAAGGGCGGCATATGCTGTCCAAATCTAGTAAGCAAAGCTCTAATTTAAACAGACAGTACATTGCTATATACTTATGATTATTATAAGTATTAGATACTATAATATTCCAGGCCTGTTACAATCTTATATTCTGTACCTAACACACAAAATAGAAATAATTCATTCGCCATATAAAAATATAAAAATGCAAAAATGCAAGTATACATTCTCAACAACTGTCACTTTCGATACATAGAGAATCGAACTTCGTGTAACAGAATCATATCCTAAAACTCTCTCTTGCACACTGATGCATCTCTATATATTGTTTAAGAACAAGGATAGTAACTGTAATGAATAGAAACATTTCATCTCTATATGTATACTTCACAATCTAAAAATTCATTCGCTGTCCATAACATAGTCGTGCTCTGTATCTCGTTGTATATCAACAGCACAATAAACGTTTTTCTAAAAATATATATTTCTAAAACTACATGTTAGAAGCAACAGTTGATGTTTAGTCTGTCACATTAAAACAGCTGTCTTATAAACAGATCTACTTCTCGTCTCCTTGTACTCTTGCTTATGAACTTCTTCTAGCGTGATTCTCTTTCAATAAAATGAATATATGGATGTGGGACTTTATGTGAAGTATATTCATATAAATATATATATACATATTGAGAAGCGAAAGTATATTTGAGCCTTCCTCTTTGTATATATCTAAATCTATTAATATGCTCATACGTATAAAGAAGGGGGAAAAAACATCTATACATGTGTATGTGTATATCTATACAATATGTAAAATTTATATATAAAAATAAAAATATAAATATATGTAAAATGTACCTTACAAAATTCAACTGTGTCAGAGCTCTGTCAATGTGCATGCACGTAGCCTTAGATGTGCATATAGATGTGAATAAAAATAAAAATAAAAATGATGGATCAGACAATCCTAATTCTTGATTTAGTATATAGTATATATTATATATGCCGCTATTAAAGTTGTTATTCCTTAGCTAAATTTAGATAAAATCATGTTCATCTAGGTAAATCTATCTTGTCACTATATGAACATGGGTAACTTTTTTCTTCTCAAATCAACTACTGTCCAACTAATGTTCATATCAAGGACTGAGTCTATTACATTGGATTATTATTTCATTTATTTTCTCTTCTCGAGTATGGGTTTCAGGGACACATAATTGTTCAAACCTGGTTCTTTATGGGCACCTGTTCTAAAGATCCAACTTAGTTCTATTTCCAAAAGGCGATTAACATTGTCACCTAACCTGTTACTGATATTCACTATTTGCAGCACTCTAAATTTGAACTCATGTGTAGAATTGCCAATAATGTGCTTAGCTAAAGCATTCAGCTCATTTTTCTTACGTATGTCGTATATATGATTATAAATACGCTCTTTCAGTTTTCTTTTTGTTAGCCCAATGTAGAATGCTTCACAGGAGGTGCAATTCGCCATATAAATCAAATTACTGCTGTTACAGTCAGCATATCTTTTTGGTTTGAACTCAAAAAAACCATGAGGGTGCTTATACTCTTGTGTATTGTTTATATGTTTACACATATTACATTTCTTACAGGAAAATGTCCCTGGTGTTTCTTCTCTCCTATCAGCTTTAGTACTTAAGTTTCTTGCGAAGATATCTTTCAGATTATCACATGTCTTAAACATAAAAGTCGGTTTTCTTCCAACTACTTGTCTGATGTCATCTACTGTTGTCAGGATGTTCCAATTTTGCATAATAATCTTCCTAATGTGCCCATTGTCATTCGTATATTTCATTAGATAGACAACTTTATCTTTGTTTCTATATCCATCAACCTGTTCTTTTATGTATTTATTCATCATATTTCCTGTTGCTGTCTGTCCCTTTTTTCTATTAATCTGAACCAAGTTCCTTTGATCTAATATTGGAAGTATAATATCATCTCTTATTTCTTTAATTAACCTAGATTCATAGCCTCTTTCAGCAAATATTCGTGTCATATTATTGGCTTCTTCTTCTAATATATATGGATCCTTACATAACTTGGTTAGTCTCATAAATTGTCCTTTCATAATTCCTACAAAAGTGTGTCTAGGATGCATGCTACTTTGTTCTAACATGTTGTTCTTCCAGCATTTTTTTCTAAAAATCTTGGAAGTCAGCATACCTTCTCTATTGAAGTACAAGCTCACATCTAGGTAATTAATACTATCTCTAGAATATTCATATGTAAATCTTAAAAAGTCTGTCGTAGACTCTAGGAATATCACAAATTGTCTTAATTCTTTAGCTGTTCCTTTCCAAAACAATACTACATCGTCAACAAATCTTCTGTAGAAAATTATTTTTTCCATCCAGCTACTTTCAAATAGACACGTTTTTTCCCAGAAATATAAGACCAAATTCGCGTAAGAATTGGCACATGGGGTGCCCATAGCGACACCCCATGTTTGAAGGTAGTACTGGTTGTTAAAGATGAATGCATTATTATACAATACCAGGTCAAGTAGTTGACTTATTAACATCTGCCTGTCCTTTGAAAATTCACTATCTTTCATCATAATTTCACGAACGGCTTGCAACCCATATTCATTTGGTATACAAGTGAATAGATTACAAATATCTAATGTTACTAAATACACTTCATCTACTACCATTTCATCTTTTGGAACCAAATCTATATCTTGTAAGAGATTCTGTGTGTCTCTGAGAATGGTGACAACTTTGTCAACTATTGGTCTGAGCATTTTTTCTAGGAAAACTGAAATATTATAAGTAGCCCAATTTCTTCCGGAGACTATGGGTCTCATTGGTATAGGTTTCACTTCCTTATGTATTTTGGGCAAACCTTTTAACATGGGTATCACTGGTTCCTGAATATATAGAAAATCATGCATTTCACTACTAATCTGACGGCACATCAGTAAATCATACAGATTGTCCCTCACATCACTGATTATTTTGTTAACTTTCTCTATGGTCAGTTCACTATAGCTGTTGGTCGACCTAAGAGAAGACTCGATGTTTTCAATGTATTCTGCTCTATTCAATACTACAACCCCCCTTTGTCAGCGGGAGTGATCAAAATGTCATCATTAGACTTCAACTCTAGAAGTGACTTCTGTTCATCCCTGTCTAAATTGCAGTACTTGTTACTAATATGCCCTAGTGAATACAATTTATAAAAATCGTTCTCACATGCTTTCACAAAGCATTCTACCATCGCTGGTAGTTGAGGAGAAAAGTTACTTTTATTTTTAAAACAGTACGTATTGGCGCTATTAGGAGCTTCTGTGATTCTCATCTTATCTTTAAACAGCAGTTTCAGCGCAACATTTCTGGCAAACAGTCTCAGATCGGTGAAGGTTTCACCTAAGCTGCTAGGTTGTGCCGGTATAAATTTTAACCCTTTATTTAGCAACGACAAATCTGAACTAGATAAAACATGGTCAGAATAATTAAACACCAGTCCAGTCAATTCAGCATTCTTTTTTGTTGTTGTCCGTACCTTTCCTGCGAGTATTTCCGTTTTCTCGGTCCGCGACTGGATGATCTCCCTCTGTTGAACCGACCTTGTTTGATCGGAAAAGGGCCATCAGTAGATTGATTCAGGATGGCAGTGGTGCGTTGAATCGTACCTATCCTTTCCGCTTCATCTGCTTGCTTCAGAGCCTGTTGGTTCGGCGGTGGGGTGTTGCAATTCAGTTCATCTACGCGTTGTTGTCTCCTGACTTCATTCGGTTCCGTACTACAGGACGCGGCACCTAACAAAGGCGCCAAATTTGAAACCTGAGTCCTTCCTGTTTTCCCGTTCAGCAGGTTGTGAACGGAAAGCATTGTTGACAGAACTGGTGGCATTTGTTCTTGGCCAAACAAAAATGTTACTGGTGGCAAAATCTTGAACATCCCTGGCTAATTTTCTTTCCTTGATTTTCTTAAGTTTGTCACTATATGCATTTATCTGCGCAGACATGTTGTTGAATTTCCTAATGCATGCCTCTGACTTAAAACGGTTCGTTACCTCTCTATATGCACAGTCTGTTTTCTTTTGTAGCTCAATTTCAATTGGCTCAAAGTGCTCTAACAGTAAGTTGATATATTTATACCCAAGTTCCAAGTTTAGTTCTTGCCATTTTTTAAGTAGACTGGGGTATAACTGTCCATAAGTGGGCATGCATAGGACCCGCATCCCTCTCGGTATCACCTTAAAATGTTTGCATGCCTGTAAGTGTTTTCTTTGCCATGATAACCTCTGAAGTTTGTAGAGGTTATTCTCTAGTTCTCTGGTTAATTCATAGAACTCAGACATATTTTCATCGCCCACATTCGTTATAGTTGTGGTGCTCACCTTTTCTGAGAAATTTAGGTTCAGCAGTGGATTATTTTTTTGCGGCAAAAAAGCATCAATGTTCAACATATTCAGTCTCCCTTCAGGATTGTAGTCTAGCTCGACTTCAGTATTCTCCATAGCGTGGAGTAAACGATACAAAATAACAGAGAAATCAAATAACTTGTATAAAAATATCGTTTTTTTATACAAGTTTTCTGCCTAAAATACAATTACTGGAGCCAGGCACTTTGTGAAGACCCTGGGCGCAGCAGATAAGCCAAAAGGCAGTGCAGAGAACTGGTAATGCAAGTAGCCTGCTTTGAAGCGGAGGTGTCTTCTGCAAGATTCCCTGATTGGGATATGCAGGTAAGCCTCTTTTAAATCTCGAATTACCAACCAGGCATCTTTGCCTAGCATAGGTGGTAACTGTTGAAGAGTCAGCATCTTGAATTTTGGAATGTCCAGAATGTGTTTAGAGTGGATAAGTCCAAAATTGGACGCCATGATTTGTCTTTTCTGGGTACCAGGAAAAGTCTTGAATAGAAACCTTGTTCCTTTTCCTCTTCTGGTACTGACTGAATAGCCCCCATGTTCATGAGGGACAGAACTTGTTTCTGGGCCTCTGCCCACTGATTTGGGGGCAGATCTGGCCAACCGTTTGGGATTAGCAACGTGTGGAAATGAAATCTGTATTCCTGGGATACTATATTTAAAACCCATTTGTCCTGGGTAATGAGTTGCCAGTTTCATGCATGAAGTGCCAGTTTTCCCCCCAAAGGAGCGGCTAAAAGGTAAGTGCTTGGAGATTGTAGAGGGAAGTCATTGAGACTGTTTACCATAGGGAGGTGCCTTGTTGTTTCCAGATTTGGAGGTGGAGGCACCCCATTGTTTTGTTCTAAAAGTTCCTTGCGACTGAAACCTGGAGCCTTTGGAATGTCTGGATTTGACTTGAGTGGCTCTCAAAGGGACTGAAAAGGACCAATTCTTAGTAGGCCAGTGCCTACTGAATCTTGGAGGTTGCACTTGTAAGAAATATTTCACCGTTTGCAAAGATTTAGCTTTATCTTCCATCTTTTTTAAAACTTATTCAGCCTTATTACCAAAGAGACGGTCCTGTTGTAAAGGAGCATCCAACAATTTTGCTTTAACATGGTCAAGCAGAGTTTGCTCTTTGAGCCAAGCATGCCTTCTTAGCATAGATCCAGTTACAACAGCCCTGCAAGAGGCCTCCAAGGAATCAAAACGACATTCCAAAGTATGTTTTCCAACTTGTTCAGCTGAATGTAATAAATCCTGCAAATCTTTATTTTTCACACAGTCAGAGATTAACATCATTTTCTGTTTAAGTAGTCCCATGATATGCTGTTGATATTTAAGCATATGAAATTGACAGTTTAAAGCCCTGATTGCCAAGGTTGCAGACGTATAAACCTTCTTACCCCATCTATCCAGAGCCCTGGAATCTCTATCAGAAGGTAGGATTTTTAGCAGTAGAGGCCTTAATGCCCTTGGGACCCTGAGAAATGGTTTCAGGATCAGCAGTAGGATTTTTGAAAAGGAATTTGTGGGAGTCAAGAACCCTGTAGTATCTGTCTGGCTTACTAGGAGCCGGAAGCAGAGAATCAGGAGCCATACTAGATTCTGAAAAAACATCATCAACAATGTCTAGAACAGGAGGTATAGCCAAAGGCCTTTGCTGAGGAAGAAGAAGAAAATCCCTAAGTCTCTTTTTAGATTAAGAGAAATCCTGACTTTCCCAGTGGAAATGGTCCCTTAAGGTATGTAAAGTTTCTCCAAAAGAGAAATCCTCAGGGGGAGAAGCAGAAGGAATGGAATCCTCTGTGTCAAAGTCCTCATAAGTACGTATAGATAAATCCTGTTCAGAAGAAGAATCAGAAGAAATAGAATCCTGATCAGAAGATTCATAATCAATGTCTTGCCTAGGCCTCTTAGCAGGAGGGGGTTGGCTACCCCTGATCAAGGTAATTAAATCTTCAGCCATTTTGATCATTTGCTTTTTAGGCATAGAGGCCTGCACACGTTGCCCAAGCGTCAGTTTTTTAGACACAGAAGTAGATTTTGGCCTTAGTTTTGAAGATGGCGTCGGTTTAATATACAAATCTTTAGGCCTGAAACACCCTTAGAAGCCGGTGCCTGCACAGCGGCTCCGGACCCATCTAAGGTAGAGACATCCGCGGGTTCAATACTTAAAGCATCTCGAGGCATACCGGACTCCGAATGGGTCTCAGTAGAGGCCTGCGAATCAAAAGAAGTGGGCATCAGGGGCTGCGAAAGCACCTCACTGAGTACTGGCAAACTAGCGACTGGCTTAGGAGAAGCGTTGTCGTCAGTTTTGGACCTCGACGGCCTGTCTCTGTCTTTTTCCTTGCATTTTTTTAGGTATTCCGGTAGTCGGATTGCTAACAGACGTCATTTCTGGATGGTTAAATCGTGAGCCAAAATATTTAGAAGCAAAAATATACTGACGTTTAATAGTGCGTTGATTAAATCTAGCACAAAACAGACAACAAGGTACGTTATGAGGTATTTGCTTCCCACAAGTAATGCAATTATCAACTTTTACTGACATTGATAAGGAGCAAGAAAAAGTTTCCCCAATGGGGTACTTAGCTTTTAGTTGAAGACTTCGGTTCTGAAACTCGAAAACGAAAATTTCAGGTGTCGGCCGACCAGCACTTGTGACCTGCTTCTGCTTCAGGCACCGCACGGCAAGAAAGACTGGTGTAATGGCGTCGGCTGCATGTTTTATACCCCTGACGACCTGACGTCATGGAAGAAGGGACAGCAACTGATGCAGTACCCAAGACTTTGTTAATCAGGCCAACTGAGGGCAACCTGCCAGCAGATTACCCAAATGTAATGACTGCAACAGTGAAACACGAAGAACATCCACCTGTAGAAAGTAAATACCAAAACTTTCCTGTAAGGAGAGAGAGAGAGAGAGAGAGAGAGAGAGAGAGAGAGACAGAGAGAGAAAGGGGATGGAGGGTGGGAAACCAGGACTGCAACAGTGAATACACTCGAACATCTACATTTATGGTAAGTGTACACAACTGTACTATGTTCTTTGTGTTTCACTGCTGCAGTCATCACACTTGAGTTGATTCCCAAAGCTGAAGAAAAGGGTGCAGGCAGTCAAGACGACTGGGGGCTGGCTAGGATACCATGTAAGACTCCGGTGGCAAAACCTGCCCTGGACTTGGAGAACATAGGTAGGTGGTAATACTTGGTGAAGGTATAAACAGAAGTCCATGTTGCAGCCTCCAGTATGTCCCTGGTGGGGATCCCATTGAGAAAAGCTGCAGAAGTGGAGGTGCCCTGGTGGAATGTGCCCTGACCCCCTTTGGGGGCAGTTTCCCACGCTGTTTGCAGCAGAAATGGATGCAGTGTGCTATCCATTTGGAGATTGTTTGTTTGGATATGGCCTTGCCCTCTGCCCCTGCTGCAAAGCTGACCAGCAATTGATCAGTTTTTCTAAAGGATTTAGTCCTATCCAGATAGAACCAGAACTGTCTGTACACATCTAGAGAGTGCAGAATCATTTCCCCCTTGTTTTGTGGGTTAGGGAAAAAGGTGGGCAAATTAATGGATTGGTCGAGAGCCACACTGGACACCACTTTAAGCATGAAGGATGGGTTAGTCCTGAAGGAGACCCTAACTCTTCTAGATGAAGTGATGGCCAGAAGCAAAGCCATTTTACAAGAGAGGAATTTTAACTCTGCTGAAGCTGCAGCCTCAAAGGGGGGTAGGGTGAGCTTTTCCAACATAAAGTTAAGGTCCCAAGCTGGGGTAGGAGCTCTTCTGGGTGGCCTTAAGTTGTTAGACCCTCCAAGGAACTGTTTGATGAGAGGGTGTGAAAAGAGAGGTGGCTCTATGCTGCAATGAGCAGAGATGGCAGAAGCATGAATTTTAATAGAAGAGAAGGATAGACCCCTGTGTAGTAGGTCTGCTAGGTAATCCAGGATGAAAGGCAGGGAGGGCTGTGCTGTTTTGGGTCCCTTAGCCTGGATCCAGGTGCAAAACCTTTTCCACTTGTCAGCATAGCATTTTCTAGCGCTGCGGCGTCTGGCCTCACATATAACATCCAGGACTTGTTTGCTTAGGCTGGCAGCTGGAGGAGAGGTCAGGGAATAAGCCAGGCTGCCAGATTCAGGGTCTGCAATTGTGGATGCATGAATTCTCCATTCTTCTGGGTCAGAAGTGTTGGGATTTGAGGTAGGTGCCATGGTGGCAGGGGTGACAGGCTGCGCAGCAAAGGGTACCAGTGCTGGCGTGGCCAGTCTGGGGCAATCAAGATCGTCCTTGGTTTTTCCTCCCTTATTTTGAGCAGGTACCCTTGAAATGAGTGGTAGAGGGGGAAATGCATAGGTGGAGAGGTTTACCCATTGGAAGTACAGAGCATCCACTTTCCAGGCCTTGTTGTGAGGTTCCCTGGTGTAAATGTTGCTGAGCTGATGATTGGAGTGGGAGGCAACGAGGTCCACCTTCGGGGTGCCCCACTTCTGGGTTACAAGGTTGAAGGTTTTGTTGTCTAGCTGCCACTCTTGTGGGTCTAGCAGGTTTCTGCTTATGTTGTCTGCCAGAGAGTTTAGGGAGCCTGGCAGGAATTGTGTTAGCAGGTGTATTTGCATGGCTGAGGCTGTGCTGCCAAAGGGTCAAGGCGAGCCTACAGAGAGGATAAGAGTGAGTTCCTCCCTGCTTGTTGATATACCACATCACTGTGGTGTTGTCTGTTTTGATCATTAGAGGCCCCGGGGAGATGCGTCTGTGGTGAGGGTCTGGACGGCATGGGGTTGTGAGAAGGGAAGTCCCTTTTTGTGGTTGCATGCTGCTGCCCACCAAAGAAAGTCCTTCCTTAGACAGGGTATCATAGGTATGATAGTTTCCAGGTGTTGAGAGTGTTGACACCAAAGGCTTTTTAGGTATGATTGTAGTTTCCAATATGCAGTCTGGCATATGGAATGAGTAGAATGCAGGAGGCAATGAACCCTAGAGCTTGCAGGATTTTCCTTGTGGATAACTGGGTTCTGGTGGCTAGTTGAGAGAAGTAGCCTGTCAGGTAGGCTTGTTTTTCTGGAGTAAGGAATGTCATCTGGGATTCTGTGTCAAAGCCTGCTCCGTGGAATACAATTTTTTTTTGTTTGGGGATTAGTTTTGATTTCTTGTCATTGATAGTATACCCCAGGGAGGTCAGTAGGTCCTTTACAAAGGTCAGGTGCTGTAACAGCCTTTCCTGACTGTCTTCCTGAATCAGGCAATCGTCTAAGTAGAGGTAAACTTGAATATTTCTTTGTCTGCAAAAAACAATGGTTGGAGTCAGGCATTTTTTGAAAACTATGGGAGCAGTGGATAACCCAAAGGGAAGCGCAGAGAACTGAAAGTGCATAGATCCTGCCCTGAAACGTAGATATTTCCTGCAAGATTCCCTGATTGGGATGTGCAGGCAGGCCTCTTTTAGGTCTAGGATGGCTAACCAAGCATCCTTGAAAAGCACAGGAAGAAGCTGCTGGAGGGCGAGCATTTTGAATTTTGGTATCACCAGAAAGGTGTTTACAATGGATAGATCGAGTATTGGTCATCAGGTGCCCCCTCTTTTCTGGGTACCAAGAAGAGTCTGGAATAGAAACCTTGGCCTATCTGGTCTGCAGGAACATGATGAATTGCCCTCATGGAGAGCAGGGAAAAGACTTGCTTTTTGGCCTCTGCCCACTGATTTGGAGGAAGATCCGGGAACCCTTTTGAGGTTGGCAGAGTGTGGAAATAAAATTTGTATCCCTGGGACACTATGCTGAGGACCCATCGGTCATTGGTAATAGAGGCCCAGTTGTTTGCATGGAAGGAGAGTTTTCCTCTTAGGAGCACAAGCATCTGGGCAGAGGTAAGGGGTGGAGGTTTAAAGTCATTGTGCGTTTTTACCATAAGGGGGTGGCTTAGCACTCTGTCTTTGAAGAGGAGGAACTCCATTGCTTAGATCTCTGCATTCCCTGGGACTGCTGTCTGGGGGGTCTGCTTCCCCCGAGTCTTGGCTGAGCAGTAAGAAGATATGGGACAAGCAGAAAGGGTAGCAGAGAGTACAGTGGTAGTATTTTAAGTGGTTTCATTGCAAGTAACATTGGGATTATTGAGGATGACTTGTCCCCAGTTTAAACTTTTTAAGATAGGATATTATGAAATGTTTTGAGTGGCTGATCAAAAAGAATTTTTCATCATGTCTACCTCCTGATTTTGACCCTCTGCAGTTTGTGTATACAGCTAACTGATTCATGGCTGATGCCATATCAGTAGCACTACACATCTCCCTTGAGCATTTAGAGGGCAAAGACAACTATGTGAGGATGCTATTCATAAACTGCAGCTCTGCATTTAATACGGTGGAACCAATGCAGCTGATAGTTAACATCTCTGTAACTGGATCCTGGATTTCCTAATTGAGAGACCACAGAGGGTGTGTTCAGGTAAGAACACCTCAAAGTGCATCATGATGGGCAGTGCCAGTTAGCTAGAGTTAAAGTATTCTCGGCTCCACGAAGTCTAGTCTTCAATTTTTCCCTTGGAACTAGACAAACCTTCAACTTTAGCACTCAAACCATTCATTTCACAGTGAAGCACTTGCTTAAAACTCATAGCAAGCACTAATTAACCCTAGCACTAGACTCCCCTATACTGTCCAGAAGGACAAGGCTGTCTATTCGTCCCCACTAGCCAATCAAAAAAACAGTTTACTCTACCTATTCAGGCATGTCTAAAGGGCAGTTTCCAGTGTACTCTCCAGTCCAACTGGTGAATCTGGGCATTTTGAGGCAATGTTACAACTGCCTCATGTACACAGACAACCCTCTCCTCCTACCACCAAACACTAATATATGCGAGAGATGCAATTATACAGCCAAATTGGAGGCAAAGCGCTCTCAGCCCAAGACTGGAACTGACAGTCAAGAGGAGAAGAGTAATACTTGTAACACACCACCAGCCTCACATAGACCTAATAAACCAACACAGGCAAATAACACTATTGAATACATGAAAACATACTCGGAGACTCTAAATATAAATCTGCAAAAGCAACAGAGACCTCCAAAGCAGACATCCAAGCAACCTCCACACCCCATCACCAACCATGAAACACATACTTCACAAAATCAGTGTGCCACGCAATCACAGCCCTTAACGCAAAATAACATACCCAACACACTAGTAATAGGCGACTCTATAGTCAGGCACACTGATGTCCCACTAACTAGGCTGGAGAGAAGGTTACAGTTAGCTGCCTGTCGGGCGCCAGGATCCGCCATATAACACAAGCACTCAGGTCACTCCAGAACAAGTACAAATACGACTCTGTCATTGCCCATGTTGGTGTGAATGACCTCAGATGTACCTCCCTGGACTACATGAAAAAGGACATGGAAGAGCTCTCTGATCATGTAGCCCAGGCCGGTATGACCCTGACCCTGAGTAGCATCCTGCCCTCACCAAGAATGATGCCACAGTATAAAGAAAAAAATCAACTTCAACAATTGGCTAAGTTTCTGGTGTCATTCAAAGGGGATCCAGTATCTGTCCGCCTGGGATAACATGCTCGACAGGCCACGTTGCTTCGTAAGAGATGGCTTGCACCTGTCACCCTTAGGCTTTTGAATACTGGCCAAGGCTCTTGCCGCCCCCATAGTGCCTTTTTTAGACAAGGCTCAAAAGACAAACCCACCACCATAAATAGCACAAGAAACCAAAAACTGAGGGTAATGCTACTCAGCGCCAGAAGTCTAAACCTCAAAATGCACACACTCGAGGCACTCCTCAGTATGGAGAACATCGACATCGGTGCAGTAACAGAAACCTGGTTTAAGGCTCCCGAGAGCACCCCAGCACTACTAGGCTATAACTCATACCATACCTTTCTTCCACAGAACCAGGACCGAAACACAAAAGGCGGGGGTGTATCCATATTCATCAAGGATACCCACACCTCCAGGTTAGTGGCACAGTACAACGCATCACAGATCATCCATGTGCAACTAACAACGGGCAAAACTGCAATCCAAATTGTAGCTTGCTACAGATCACCCACCATGACCCAGGACCCCCATTCTGCATTTCTGAAGACACTGGGAAATATGAAGGTCCTACCAAACACCCTAATACTAGGTGATTTCAATTACCCAAACATAAACTGGGAGAACTACTCAAGTACTAACTCCCTTGCCCAACGATTCCTGGAATTTATAAACTCAAATGCCCTGGATCAACTGGTCAACACCCCCACCAGAGGGAACAACATACTGGACCTGGTCATCGCCAACATGGGCGACCGGTGTTTCACACAGGAAGTCAACCCCTCGCTGGTTAGATCAGACCATAGACTAATCACTCTGGATATCTACATTCCGCCCCCACCCCCAATCAAGGAAACCACTGTGAAAAATTTTTCAAAAGTAAACTTCACGTTACTTAAAACCAAGGTGGACAGGTTCACAGCCTCCATGCTAAAGGACAATGCTGTCCAAGCTGTTGAAACCTTTACAAAGGCACTCCATGAGCATCTGCAGGAATGCATGGATCGTGCTATCCCAAGTAAAACCAAGACTCACTCCTCCAAGAAAAGGAAACCAGTCTGGTGGACCCCTGCCATAAACAAGCTATACAACAGAAGGAGGAAACTAGTACAGAAAAGAGTAAAATCCCAAGAAGGAAAGACATCCCTGATCAGTATCAGCAAGAAACTACGATCCCTCATTAAATCATCCAAGGCTAGTTTCAAAAGAAAAATTGCCAATGACTCTAAAGATAACCACAAAGCGTTCTTTAGCTATGTCAAGAACCTAAGTGGAAACTCTCAGATCTGCTCTGAGCTAGTGCAGAATGGTACAAAATACACTGAACCGACTGATATTGCCAACATTCTGGCAGACAGGTTTAAGTGCAAACTTCACCCCCCCCCTCACCCCCTAAAGGGCCCATGACCATACCAGAAGAATGTAGGGCCCCGTCAATCACCGACACACAGGTTAAAACAGCCTTATCCAAAGCCAAAAACACAGCTTCAATGGGACCGGATGGTGTCTCAGGCTGTGTCTTATAAGAGCTCCAAAATGAATTAACCCCTCATCTAAACACACTGTTCAAACTCAGCCTCTCTACAGACTATGTACCCACAGAGTGGCGCACAGCAACATTTATCCCGCTCCACAAAGGTGGAGCCACAATGGACCCCGGGAACTATCGCCCTATAATCCTGACTAGCCTGGTCTGCAAGGCTATGGAGGGCATCATCATGGAACTCATTAACAGAGACATTGGGAACCTCCAAACCTTGGACCCTACCCAGTTTGGCTTTGTTAAGGGCAGATCATGCCTCCTAAACCTGGTGGACTTCTTTGAGACAGTTACCAAGGCATTAGATGAGGGAAAGGAGGTCCACACAGCCTACCTAGACCTCGCAAAGGCTTTTGACATCATTCCCCATTCTAGTATTATAGACAAGCTCACCAACTTGAACATAAACCCCTACATCATGAGATGGGTTGCCAACTGGCTCATGAATAGAACCCACATGCTGAGAGTTGCAGGCTCTACATCCAACTCTAAACCGGTTACAAGTGGCGTCCCCCAGGGCTCAGTCCTAGGACCCCTCCTGTTCGGTATATACTTCTCAGAGGTACAGGCAAGTATAGAAGGACTATGGCTGACCAAGTTCGCAGATGACTGCTAACTAGGGGCCATAATGGATTCTCTGCCTGATACAGACACCCTCCATAAGGGTCTCACTGAGACAGATACCTGGTGTCAAAATCATGGCCTCAAGCTAAATGCCAAAAAGTGCATAGTCATCCCCTATGGAAAAAATAAAGTACCCGTGAACTACCACATAGGTGGTAGTCCCCTAAATACAGAAAATGTAATAAGGGATCTGGGGAACCAAGTAGATAGTAATCTCTCCTTTGATAATCATATTGCCAAGGTGGTTAGAAAATCCTTCTATGTGGCCCACCTAATCGCAAAAGGGTTCTCATCTAGAACAAAAGAGGTTATTGTGCCTCTCTACTCATCACTCATTAGACCCATCATAGAATACAACGGCCCATTTGGGATGTACCTTACAAGACATCTGCAACAGCTGGAAAGACCACAAAAGTACCTCACCAAGAGGATTACTGGCCTCAAACAGATGCCCTATGCAGCCCAACTCAAGAAACTCCAGCTGTACTCAGTTGCATACCACTTACTCAGAGGTGATCTCTACCTGACATACAAGGCCATGTCCAACCCAGAATTGATGGACATGCTCCACCTAAAATAAAAATCCCGGAGAGCCACACGCTCTAGAGATACAAACCTCACCACAACGATACATAGGACATGCTGGAGGGATAGATTCCTGTCCCAGAGACTTGCCATGCTTTGGAACAGGATTCCAATATACATCAGGCAGAGCCCCTCACTAACACTCCAAGAGAAACCTTGATGGGTGGATGGGAAACATAACATTTACACCGGTATCACTGCAGTGGCTCTGCTGGACAGTGGCGCAGGGAACTAATGGCTCTGCTGGACAGAGGCACAGGGAAGTAATCTAAGGGGGTGGCGAAAGCCAACACATTCTGGCTAGGCTTACACATGCCCTTGGGCAGATAGCCTAGTACTTACCTATGAACCTATGATTAACACCGGGATTCCAAAGGGATGTGTTCACAGCCCACTGTTATTCATCATCCTGACCCACAACTGCTATGCTAAGTACAAGTCCAACCATATCATCAAGTTTGCTGATGACACCACAGTTGTGCAGCTCATCACAAAGGAGGGTGAAAAGGCATACAGAGAGGAGGTGGCATCTCTGATCAGTTGGTGTGAGGAGAACAACCTTGCCAGTGCGCAGGATCAATGATGAGAGTGTGGAGAGGGTTAAGAGTATGAATTTCCTGGGTGTACACATATCACAGGATGTCTCGTAGTCAGGAAACACCAGCCAACTGGTCATAAAAGTGCACAAAAGCCTCCACTTTTTAAGAAGGATGAAAGAAGCTAGGCTTCCTCCTCGTATTCTATCTTCTATAGAAGTGCAACAGACAGCATCCTCACCTACAACTTCACAGTGTGGTTTGGAATTTGCAGTTACAGAAAGGAAGGTGCTACAAAGAGTGGTTAAGGGTTGCAGAAAAGGTAACCAGTTCCAGACTTCCATTGATACAATGTCTTTATTCTGCGAGAAGCATCCGAAAGGCCACCAAGATAATACAGGACAACATGCATCCTGCGCATGTACTGTTTTAAGTATCCGGCATCAGGCAGGGGATATTGCAGCATCCGCTGCAGGACTACAAAATTCAGTAACAATTTCTACCCTACAGTGATTAGACTTCTGAACTCCAGCACTAGTCCCAGTGTTCTGGACACAAGTCAATTTTTATTTATTTGTGCAATATATACTTACATATAATCCGATATTGCATAAGTGCAATATTTATTTATTATATCCATAGTCAGTATTATGTAACTCACTCAAGTGCAATATTAGACCAACAACTTAGGTTTTTCAATTTGTAGTCTGTTTTGCATTACTTTAAATAGGGTAGTTAATTTAACTCAAGGGAGAGTGTTCTTTTTATATGAGTGTTGGTAAATGTCTCTGTTCTTTCTTGTGTGTGTTGGGAGTAGTACTGTATTTGTTAGTTATGTTTACTCCTCTAATTGTTCATGCTGTTTTACTTTCCTTTAAAAACTCAAGAATTGAGCTGATGCACAAAATTTCATTTAGGCCACACGTGTAGTTCTAAATGACAAAGTTTCCTTTGACTTGCACAATCAAATCTCCACAGCAGCCTGCATTGGTTGATTATACCTTCTATTCTCAGATCTGTTATTTAAGTGAAACTTGCTGTAACAGTAAATGTTCTAACAGATCACAGTTGCAGTAACCTAACCTTCATGGGTCTTACTCCACTGCAACCAGCCAGCCTTCCAAAGGTAAGGGTACTTTCCATGTGCTCCAACCATAAAGAGCTCCATAAAAAGACAATTGGAAAGAGAAAAGCTTCAGGGCATTTTTTTTGTCCAGGACAGAGGCAAAAGCCCTGAAGACCATGACAGTAAACAAAGCAAACAGTGACTTTATACAAAAAGGGTTGACAAATCCACACTGTTTTTCTTCTTCCCTTCTTCCTGTCTGTTCCAAACATTCTTCACCAGATTGTAACCTGTTTTTTTTTTTTGCACACATGCCTAAACCACCGTAATCTGTTCTCTGTGACCTTTTCTGCAATTAGAGCTACTGTGGCTTCTGCTCTTATGCCCTCATTTCTTTGTCTGTCCCACAGTATGCATCCTACCACCCACCTCAGGCACTTCATCTCCACTGGATCTATATCAGAAGACCAAATGGAAAAAAATATAGAACGTGAAAACAGCGAAAAGACCGGACCTCGAAGTGCTGTTTACCAGATCGCAGTACAGTGAAGACTGGAATATTTGCCCTTTCCTCAGTGTGGTGTGATCTTGGAGTTGGTATATATATTTAGTGGGGGGTGTGGGGGGCACAGCCTCCCACAAAAGCAAGTTCAAGGTCCGGTCTTTTCGCTGTTTTGCCGTTCGATATTTTTTCCATTTGGTCTTCTGATACAGACCCATCTCCATCACATCTAGCTTCCTCAACTGCTCTGCCTTTACTGCCTAAGTTTCCATACCATGCAGTAGTACTGGTCAAACCACTGTTTTGCATACCTTACTTTTCAGCTTCTTTAGCATTCTTCTGTCATATATTACACCTGACACACTGTGCCACTTGGTCGCTGCCTCTCCAATTCTAGCTTTGACCTCTTCATTCAGACTTCACTTCTCCTCAACCATCCCTCCCACATACTTGAAGCTGTTAACCAGTTTGATTTTTTCCCCCTCTATTTCAATTCTCAGCTTCTTCTGAACTCCATCATTTGCTGCCATTACAACTGTCTTATCTGTACTCAGTTTTATCTCACGCCTTGAGTTTTGCATTCCATTCCCCTATCCTTTGCTGAATGTCTTGCTCAGAGTCTGCTTGTAATGCTACATCATCTACATACAACAACTTTGTCCATCTGTCTCCTCCAACCTGTTTACTAATGTAGTCCATCACCAGTATGAACAGCAGTGGGCTCAAAGCTGCACCCTGGTGCACACCCTTTACCACTGGGAACCCCTCTGTGAGACCGAACACTGTTCGTAGTCGAGTCATTGGGTTCTTGTACATAAGCTTGCACTAACTCTACCAATGTTTCTGGAACTTCAAACCACTGAAGAAATGCCCAGATCAGCTTTCTTGGGACCTTGTCCTATGCTTTCTTCAAGTCTAGGAATCTCCAGCTGGACTCCTTCCTCATCTCTAGCTTCTTCTCAACTATCTATCTCACTGCAAACATTGGGTCAGTTGTGCTGCGTCCTGATCTGAGCCCAAACTGCTCAACTCCCATCTTGCTTTCCATTCTTCATATTCGTTTATCAAACACCCTCTCCAGAACTTTCGTGCAATGTGATACTGATGCCTCTGTATTGCCCACCATTGTGAAAGTCCCCTTTGTTCTTTTTTTTTTTTTTAAAACACCTTCATTGAATTATCACTTGTGACAGGCACATTTAAATTTATATAAAAGTAGTCAAATTGCATTAACAAGTTAAAATAACAAACATTATACTTCATATATATTGCTATATATCAACATTATATAAATTATTCAATTCCTGACCCTTTTTTAAAGAAACATCTTTATTAAACCATCACTCTTACGATATACCCAATCATACATTTATATAAATGAAAATAAACCACACAGACACAATCCTAGTTGCATGCATTTTACATCACAAACCATAATGACACATTCCCCATTGCAAACATTATTCATCCCTTATAATCTACCCAGTCGTTTTCAGACTAACATTACATAGCTCACTTAAGTCTTGCCTTCTTTTAAACTTCATTCCTCTCCTGTATGTATGGCACTAGTATGCATATTCTCCAGTTATCTGGGATAGACCTTTCTCTCCACACTGCTAGGAGTATGCTCAGGATTCATTCTCCCCTATCTCACCCAGCATCTTTATATCTGCAGTGATCTCATCTCAGCCTGCTGCTTTCCCCGACTTGATTTTCCTCAGTGATGTTCTTATTATTTCTATGGTGGACTCATCCTCTTCTCTCATTGTAGGTTGTGTCTGACAGTTTCTGTGGGCTTTTCTTCAGTCAGAAGTTGCTGGAAGCACTCCTTCCATCTGCCTTTGATGTCCTGGGGACTTGTGAGCAGGCTGTTGTGGCATCCCTTATGAAGGGTGTCTGACTATTTTCTTTATCTTTCTGTATTTCCCTTGCAACCTGATACAGTTTCTTTGCACCACCTACTGACTTACTTTCCAGAAGCTGGTAGAATGCCTCTGACTGTTCTTTGTTATTATAACTCCTTTCTTAGCTTCTTTGTTAGCCAACCAGTGTTCCCTTCCTAACATGGTCCAACTTTATCTCGCATTTTCTCCTGCACACCTCCTTTCTTTTGATGACTTCCTGGACATATGCATTTCACCACTAGCTTTCACGTCCCTTATTTCCATACCTGGCTCAGCCACATATCTGTTCTGCAGTCCTAAAGCATGCTGTCTTGAGGCACTGCAATCATTCAGCTCCACCTATTTCCTCTACTTCTTGAGGTACTAGAGCACTGCATAATTCCTTGAACTGTTATGATTTCTTTTCAGTCAACTTCCAGGTCTTTAGCCTGGTTTCTGTTGACCTTAAAGCCTTTTCTGACCACTGCTTGCAGCTAATTGTTGCAACCAGTAGTTTATGCTGTGAGCTGACTGTTTCACTGGGGATAACTTTGCAATCATGATTCTACCCCCGCCCCCTTTACTTTCTAGGAGGAAATCTACCACAATTGCATGTTGGCCACTCTTATATGTGATCTTGCGACTGTCTCTCTTTCTGAACCATGTGCTGGCTGTTCATAGGGTCACAGGTGTTTGTCAGGCTAACGACCACAAAGGCTTTCTCAAGCCTAGCCATGCATCTCAAATCTCTGACAAGTTCTGATACCCTTGATGAGTGTAAGCAGGGGTTTGGGTGATGAACCATTTACAGGCTGCCTGTGTCCGTTAGAGACATAGGTGCCAAACCAGGGATGAATTTCCTGCTGCCCATCCAATTGTCCAAGTTGCTCCCGAATTGAGTTAGGGAAGAACTCTGCTTCATATGGATGATGAGCCTGTTCCATAGATGGTGTAGTCTCTGAGATAAATACCTCTGTCTCTAGCACAGGCAAGGTTCAAGTCATTAGAACTCAATCAAGCCATGTCGGACAAAAGTCTAGAATGGCCTCTCATTCTTTATTCCTGCCGCCCCAACCATGTGGACCCAGGCAGGCCTCATATCCTGTTCTGTCTGTCCCGAGTGTGCATTAAAGTCATCCATTATTAACACTAATTTATGTTGTCCTGCTTTATCTAGTAGGTTCTGCAATTGCTGTCTGTATTCTCTCTTTTCCTCACACTCACAACCCTGCTGTGGGGCACAGGTTGAGATTATGAATACTGCCCTTTCATTAGGGTGGAGTCTGATTGCCATGAGTCTATCATCCCTCACTGTCTTCTGAAGCCTCTTCCTAACCACCATTCCCATACCATTTTTAGCCTGTTCTCCTGCGTAGTAAACTATAGATCCCAAGCCAAGTGACTTGGCTGCACTACCCTACCATCTTGTCTCTTGGATACACAGAATGTCCAGCTTCCTCCTTACTGTCATGTCATCCACTTCAAAGCTGCATACTGTCCAGGAACTTACATTAAATGTAGCAATTCTTTGCTCATGCTTGGCAGATTGTTTGGTTTTGCATCCAGTTTTCGCTCAATAGAGCTATTCCACATAACCCAAGCTGGGCAACTGGACATCAACCGGCCAGAAGCTTGCTGACACAGAACTGCTGGGCTTTATGGCAGGCACACACTGACCAACAGGGGCATACATACCCCTACCACTGTTAGCATGGGTCCCTGGCGTAGGCTGAAGTAGGGTGGGTCCTCAACCCACTTATCACTGGCAAACAACCATGCCAATTTGGCAAAATTAGTCAACATGATGAATCACCTACAGACATATTTTACACCATCGAGGGGCTAGCCCTACCATGGCACAGTCTGCGATCTGTGTTTTATCATGAGGATACTGTGCACCACAGCAGATGCCCAAAGTGTTTGATTTAAACAATTCTCCTATAGGGGACCATGTTGAGTCTGTGCTGCTGCCTTCAAGCAGAAATGGTCAACAAATGTATCTTGACAGAGGAATAAAAAAGGCCACTGTACAGTAACTCACACAAACAATAAAGAATCTAAGGCAACTGGACCTGAGGTGATCCTGATTCTTTGAACGGCATCAATAAGGAAAATGTTTTCCACTTGCACATATATCATTTTCTAGTGGCAGGTTTTCTTGCCTTCTTTAGTACACAGTGCACTAACTCAAAAAAAAAAAAAAAGTGCCCAAAAGGTATCACAATTTATCGTCCAGACAGCTAGCTGACGAATTTCTAGACTGGGGTAATTCAAACAACCCAACCAGACCCCTCGCAAGTATGGCAGGTGCCAAGGCCCAAAATACCACAAAGCCAAACGAAAATAAAGGGCCAGCACCAGTGGAGGTAGCCAAAAAGTATAAATTTAATAAATATATAACTTAATTCAACTAAGGAGTATGAATTACCCCTAAGTCAGCACAAAAATGCCATATATTAAATAAGCAAACCGGTTTTGGCTATATAAGCCTTCTTCAGTGCATGAATCAAACTAACAAAGACAAAAGACATATCATAACATTGATTTAAATAGCACTTGCCAATTAAATAATTAATGAGTAATGAATTCCTATTGGAAAAATGTTAAAGAGATATGCAGCAACCTTGTAATGAGCAATGGATTCCTATTAAAAAGAAATTAAAGATGTTCATTCAAGCCAGGGCTAAAAAGACAACCCAATTTGATTATCCATTTTCTTTCTTTGATATTTAGGATAGTATGCCATCCACTTTTGTGGGATCTGTCACCTATAACTTTATCAATAACTGTAAAGTGAAACAAAGCAGAAGGGTGTTTAAGTGTGTGTTTATAAAGTACACTTGAAAGTTTATGGTTCGTGATATCACAGCTGTGTTCAGAAATTCTAATTCGTAATGGTCTGGATGTTTGGCCTACATAAAAGGCTGAACAGTGACAGGAGGCCAAATAGACCACCCAATCCAAACCACAGTTAGCAAAAAACCTGATGCCAAAGACTTTGTTGGTGTTAGGACTGGTAAATACCTTGATTTTGAAAACCCTGACACAGTGTGTACAATGACCACATGGGTAAGTACCGCACAACTTGTCACCCCTAAGTGTGTTTTGTGCGTGTCCAACTGGAACCTGAGAAGTGTGTTTATAGTGGCTCAAAACTGAGCCCAGATTTCTTCCCCATCTGAAGGGGAAAAAAACATCTCTGACCTATCTTAGATGCTGATTTGGGGTCAGATAACAGGATGTTCCAATGTTTCTGAATAATGTCCAGAAAAGGTTTGGTGTTGCGTCCATATGTAGTGACCATTCTTAAAACATCATGATTTTGTGATGTCCGGTCCTTACTTTTATATTGCAAAAGATTCTTCCTAACCTGTGTAGAAGCCCAACTTCCAGCCATTGCAGTATTGCCTATTTGATAGCCCCTATTATGAAAGCGGTTGACCAAATCCAACTTTTATTTAAGGAAGGTATCATTATCAGAACAGATGTGTTTAATCCTCATAAATTGGAATTTAGGTATATTACGTACCACATGAGGCAGATGTAGATTAGTAGCATGAAGTAAGGAATTGTACTGGGGATATTTTCTGTAGATTTGTGTACTCAGGTAATGGTCACATCCAGAAAAGAAATTTACTTAAGATCAAAGTTTACCTTAAATTCAATTCCCCATTTATTTTGGTTAAGATATTCAACAAATTCCAAAAGGTAAGGTACATTCGCCTTCCATACCAGCCAAAAGACATCCAGGTATCTTCTCCAAATATCTATTTAATCTAAATAGATGTTATGATTGGAATTGTAAATCAGTTCAGTCTCCAGGTAAGCCATGAATAAATCTGCATATGCTGGGGCAAAGGATGCCCCCATTGCCATACCCTGTCACTGCCAATAACATAGCCCATGAAAAAAGAACACATTTTTTATGAGGACATGTTCAGTCATACAGACTAACAAAGTATTGCAACCAGGTGGATACAAAGCACTTAGATCTAACCAATATTGTAGGCCCATTAAACCTGACCAATGTGGAATACTGGTGTATAAGGCAGTCACATCTAATGTGCAGTGAGGCCAACCTGGTTCCAACTGAGTATTGGAGATGATACCCAGAAATTGGGTGGTATCCTGGATACGTGATCTGATATAAACCAGGAGAGGTTTAAGATAAAGAGTAAGAAATTCAGACAGGGGCTCAATTAAGCTCCCCCTCCCTGAAACAATTGGCCTTTCTGGTGGACAGTGAGGATCCTTATGTATTTTAGGTAAGAAATAGATGTATTGTGATTTAAGATCCTTAACCATCAGATGGTATACATCTGTCTGTGTAATGATACCGTCCTGCTGTGCCTGAGCTAAGAATCGGTCAATTTCAACTTTAAACATGATACTAGGATCAAGGGGCATAGACATATAGTGCCTGGCATCCCCCAACTGTCTCTGTGCTTCCTGATAGTAACTATCCCGATTCATAACTACTACTGCTCCTCAGTCAGCTGACAATATGACAAGATCTTTATTATTTTTCAAATCCTCCACAGCTGATTGTTCAATCCTAGAGAGATTATGGTGGCAAATCTCATGCCCATTGAAATTATAATGTAAATCCTTGAGGACAGCTGATTGGAAAAGGGACACCTGATTAGACATGGAGGGCATAAATCTGGACTGTTGAAATTTAAAAGATTTAACCTCTGTACCACCGGTGTCAGAATAAAAATGTATTCTAAGAGTGATCAATCTACAAAAAGAAATTACATCAGCCACAAAAGAATCCTCAGTCACAAAATAAACGGGAACATAACTGAGACCTTTACTGAGGACACATATCTGAGCCTGAGAAAGTTCCACTGAAGATATATTGTGTACATTATTATATTCATTCAACATTTGGTCATCATCTTGAGAATTCCCTCTAAAGTGTTTGCGTTGCCTCCCCCCTCTTCTTCTGGACCTAACCCTAAAAGGTGACTAGTACTACGTCTTTTGGGTGTTGGTGACTGTAGAAGGGGGTTGCCATCTATATTAGTAGCAGAAGAGGAGTCTTCCCCCTGAGGTAAAACTAACATTACTTCGTGTTTTCTTAAGGACAGATTTAGGTCTTTTACATTTCACAGATGTTATTTTGTTCGGGTTTCTCCCTGGCAAGGGACTCATATATAAAGAGCTGGCCTCTCTGATAATCCCCAACATTACGTTGAAAAGATGTAGTATTAGTCACTCTTTAGGGTTAGGTCCAGAAGAAGAGGGGGAGGAAATACAGGCAACGAAAACACTTTAGAGGGAATTCTCAAGATGATGACCAAATGTTGAATGAATATAATAATGTATACACTATATCTTAGAGACATGGAAAGGCTGCCAAGATGGGGGGGGTAGGAACTGGTGCATAGTCATATGCTGACTGAAAGGGCTTCCTTGTACTATTAGAGGCTTTCCATTTCTTTTTAACGCTTCCTTTCCATTGCTTTTGAAAACTCGTTTTGCTGGCTCCTTGCTGCTTAAATTTAATACTGGAGAACAGAGCAAAGGAAAAAGGGAAATAACTATTTGTTATGAAAAAGGAGAGAAGAAAAACCCGAGACAATCTTTGAATCAATTTTCCCCTTTCATCACACCTTTTAAGTACCGCAGCTGCAGAAGGGGAAAACAGATACCCTTCATCCAAAGGAAAATTTAAAATCTCAGATTTAACATAATCAGGAATATTTTAAAAATGAAGCCAAGCAAATCCCCACAAAATGAATCAGGCAGCTGCAGCTCTAGTGGAAGAATCAACAGCATCACAAGTGCACTTTACAATATGCTTTGTCGCATAAGAAACAGCTGTCACAAGAAGCATTAATGACTTCTTTACCTCAGAAGAAGGAAGATTAGGTGTTAAAATCTACATATTCTCGAAAGATAACCATAAACACTTTAAAATTCTGAAAGTTAAACTAGAAAAATATATTTTCCTCCCCAACTTATCCATTACTTTCACATCCTTGTCAGGGTATATTGAGTTAGCAGTCATAACCTGTTTAGCAGAAGCAGATTTGGATAGAGAAATAACTGACAGATCAGCTTTAGGATGGGAAACATACTTATCTGTCAGGGGTGCCAGGTATAACTTGTAAGATTTCCTGGGGCAGGAGGGTATCCATCGGGCAAGAATGAAGCAGTGAGAAAAGCATTCTCCAAGATGGGCAAGGCAAGAGCAATAGCCACAACATTTGGCATCTCTAACAGTAATGATTCGTAACACATTTTTTGTGTCATGAGAACTTCATTCTGACCCCACTGAAAAAAAAACTTTCATCTTAGACAAAGAGTCAGATAAATCTTTTCAGCAGGGAAATCTGAAGAAATACTTCCTAAGAATCAGAGTACTCTCCCTCCAATGTCTGCTCTTCTGACTGAAATTCTCTGTCAGAAAGTAAAGGAATTTTTTTTTCTTGACTGAAGAATGAGGGGGGCAAAGAAAAAGCATCAATAAATTCCTTGGCAAATCCCTGTATGTCTGCCTTGTCCACAGGAGATAGGAAGTTTTCCTCACTGAGCACTCTACCTGAAAAAAATACAAAACAGACTGGCTCATATTAGGTACACTGGTCCCAGTTTCCAACTGTTCTTCCTGGCCAAGTGAAGACACATTACTTGCCACTTCCCCACTAATCACATCCCTACAACCGCAGAGGACTGCGATTGTCATTGGTGGCTGAAAAAGCTACACCAAGAGGACTGGGAGAAAAAGATGGGTGGTCTAAGAAACAAGTGGCCACAGCTGAGTCACTCACCAGCAGCTGAGGCAGACTAGTAGCTGGCATGATACCTGTAGATGCCTTTAAAAAGTACAGTTGTGTACACTTACCATAAATGTAGAAGTTTAAGTGTATTCATTGTTGCAGTTATCACATTTGGGTTATCCTGCCAGGGGTAGCCCTCAGTCAGCCCGAATACCAGAGGCTTAGTATTTCTGCGTCAGTTGCTGTTGCTCCAGGAATGATGTCAGGTCGTCAGTGATATGAAAGCATGCAGCCATAAGAAGATAAGAAGAGAGAGAGAGAGAAGGGGGAAGGAGGGAGGGAAACCAGGACTGCAACAGTAAATACACCCGAACATCTACATTTATGGTAAGTGTACACAACTGTACTATGTTCTTCGTGTTTCACTGTTGCAGTCATCACATTTGGGTTGATTCCCAAAGCTGAAGAAAAGGGTGGAGGCAGTCAAGAAGACTGGGGGCTGGCTAGGATGCCCTGCAAGACTGCGGTGGCAAAGCCTGCCCTGGATTTGGAGAAGATAGGCAGGTGGTAATGTTTGGTGAAGGTATGAACAGATGTCCATGGTGCAGCCTCCAGCATGTCCCTGGTGGGGACGCCTTTGAGAAAGGCTGCAGAAGTGGAGGTTGCTCTGGTGGAATGTGTCCTGACCCCCTTTGGGGGTGGTTTCCCGTACTGTCTGTAGCAGAAATGGATGCAGTGTGCTATCCATTTGGAGATTGTTTATTTGGATATGGCCTTCCCTCTGCTCCTGCTGCAAAGCTGATTAGCAATTGATCAGTTTTTCTGAAAGGTTTAGTCCTGTGCAGATAGAATCTGGGCTGTCTGTGCACATCTAGAGAGTGCAGAATCCTTTTCCCCTTGTTTTGTGGGTTAGTGAAAAAGGTGGGCAAATGTATGGATTGGTTGAGAGCCACACTGGACGCCACTTTAGGCATGAAAGACGGGTTAGTCCTGAGTGAGACTGTGTCAGCATGGAAAATGATGAAGTGCTCTACAGCTATGAGTACTAGTAGCTCTGATACTCTTCTAGCTGAAGTGATGGCCAAAAGCAAGGCTGTTTTCCAAGAGAGAAATTTTAACTCTGCTGAAGCTGCTGGTTCAAAGGGGGGGTAGGGTGAGCTTTTCCAACACAAAGTTAAGGTCCCAAGCTGGGGTATGAGCTCTTCTGGGTGGCCTTAAGTTGTTAGCCCCTCTTAGGAACTGCTTGATGAGAGGGTGTGAGAAGAGAGGAGGCTCTGTGCTGTAATGAGCAGAGATGGCAGAGGCATGAATTTTAATAGAAGAAAATGATAGACCCCTGTGTAGTAGGCCTGCCAGGTAATCCAGGATGAGAGGTAGGGAGGGCTGTGCCATTCCAGCTCCCTTAGCCTGGATCCAGGTGCAAAACCTTTTCCACTTGTCAGCATAGGACATCCTAATGCTGGGGTACCTGGCCTCACGTATGACATTAAGGACTTGTTTGCTTAGGCTGGCAGCTTGAGGGGTGGTCAGGGGACTAAGCCAGGCTGCCAGGTTGAGGGTCTGCAATTGGGGATACATGAATTCTCCATTCCCCGGGTCAGGAGTGTTGGGATCTGAGGTAGGTGGCATGGTGGCAGGGGTGACAGGCAGCGCAGCAATGGGTACCAGTGCTGGCATGACCAGTCTGGGGAAATCAGGACTGCCCTCGGTTTTTCCTCCCTTATCTTGAGCAGTGCCCTTGGTATGAGTGGTAGAAGGGGAAATGCATAGACCGAGAGGTTTACCCACTGGATGGATAGAGCATCCACTTTCCAGGCCTTGTTGTGAGGTTCCCTGGTGCAGAATTTTCTGAGTTGATGATTGGAGTGGAAGGTAAAGAGGTCGACCTTCGGGGTGCCCCATTTCTGAGTTACAAGGGTGAAGGTTCTGTGGCCTAGCTGCCACTCATGTGAGTTTAGCAGGTTTCTGTTCAAGTTGTCTGCCAGAGAGTTTACAGAGCCTGGCAGGAATTGTGCTAGCAGGCATAATTGCATGGCTGAGGCCGTGTGCCAAAGGGTCATGGCAAGCCTGCAGAGAGGATAAGAGTGAGTCCCTCCCTGCTTGTTGATATACCACATCACTGTGGTGTTGTCTGTTTTGATCAGTAGAGGCCCCGGGGAGAGTAGGGATCTGAAGGCTATCAGGGTGTGCTGAACAGCTAACATCTCTTTTTGGTTGATGTGCAGATGCATTTCATTTGGGCTCCAATGGCCCTGAATGCACCTTCCATCCAGGTCTGCACCCCAGGCATAGTCTGATGCGTCTGTGGTGAGGGTCTGGGCGGTGTGGGGATGTGAGAAGGGAAGTCCCTTGTTGTGGTTACAAGCTGCTACCCACCAAAGAAAATCTTTCCTTAGACAAGGTATCACTGGTATGAGAGTTTCCAAGTATTGAGAGTGTTGACACCAAAGGCTTTTTAGGTACCATTGTAGTTTCCTCATATGCAGTCTGGCATATGGAATGAGTAGGATGCAGGAAACCATGAACCCTAGAGCTTGCAGGATTTTCCTTGCAGTTAACTGGGTTCTAGTGGCTAGTTGAGAGAAGTAGCCTGTCAGGTAGGCTTGTTTTTCTGGAGTAAGGAATGCCATCTGGGATGCTGTATCCAGGCTTGCTCCTAGGAATACAATTTTTTGTGTGGGGACTAATTTTGATTTATTTTCGTTGATAGTATACCCCAGGGAGGTCAGTAGGTCCTGTACAAAAGTCAGGTGCTGTAACAGCTTTTCCTGACTGTCTGCCTGAATCAGGCAGTCGTCTAAGTATGGGCAAATCTGAATATTTCTTTGTCTGCAAAAAGCAAAGGCGGGAGCCATGTATTTTGTGAGAACTCTGGGAGCAGTGGATAAGCCAAAGGGAAGTGCAGAGAAATGAAAGTGCATAGATCCTGCCCTGAAATGTAGGTATTTCCTGCATGATTCCCTGATTGGGATGTGTAGGGTGGCTAACCAAGCATTCTTGGAAAGCACTGGTAGAAGTTGCTGGAGGGTGACAATTTTCAATTTTGGTATCACCAGAAAGGTGTTTAGAAGGGACAGATCGAGGATGGGGCACCATGTGCCCTCTTTTCTGGGTACTAGGAAGAGTCTGGAGTAGACACCTTGGCCTATCTGTTCTGCAGGAACATGCTGTATTGCCCTCATGGAGAGCAGGGAAAGGACTTGCTTTTGGGCCTCTGCCCACTGGTTTGGAGGAAGATCTGGAAACCCTTTTGGGGTTGGCGGAGTGTGGAAATAAAATCTGTATCCCTGGGACACTATGTTGAGGACTCATTGGTAATAGTGGTCCAGTTGCTTGCATGGAGGGAGAGTTTTCCACCTAGGGGCACAAACAGGTGGGCAGAGGTAAGGGGTGGAGATGTAAAGTCATTGTGAGTTCTTACCATAAGGGGGTGGCTTTGCACTCCCTGTTTTTGAAGAGGAGGAACTCCATTGCTTAGATCTCTGCATTCCCTGGGGCTACTGTCTGGGGGGTCTGCTTCCCCTGGGTCTGGGCTGAGCTGGCCTGGAGGGAGAAGGAAAGGACCAGTGCTTGCTGGGGAAGTGCCTACTGAACCTCAGAGGCTGGACCTGTAAGACGTCTTTAACTGTCTGCATAGATTTAGGGTGGGATTCTTAGCTGAAGTTGCTTTAATTCCTTTAGGTCCTTGAGATATGACCTCTGGGTCAGCAGAAGGGTTTTTGAAAAGAAATTTGTGAGAGTCAGGGACTCTGTAATACCTGTCAGGTTTCCTGGAAGCAGGAAGAAGGGTGTCAGGATTCAAACTGAATTCCATAAAAACATCATCCACAACATCCAGGACAGGAATGGCCAAAGGTGTGTGCTGTGGTAAATCTAAGAATTCCCAGTCTCTTTTTTGACTGAAGATAGTCTTGACATTCCCAATGGAAATGCTCCCTTAAAGTATGAAGGGTTTCACCAAATGAAAAATCCTCGAGAGGAGAGGCAGAAGGAATGGATTCCTCTGCATCAAAATCCTCATAAGCAGCGAGGGGTTGCATGTCTTCATATTCAGAAGCCTCAGAGTCATCAGACTCCTGTTCAGATAAAATTACTGGGGACAAGTCTCTTTTTCTTTTGGAAGGGGTAGCCTGGCTTCCTCTAATAAGCATAATAAGGTCTTCTGCCATTTTAAGCATTTGAGACTGAGGCAAGGAAGCAGGTGCCTGAGCTTGGGTAGTCAGTTTCTTGGGTGTGGTTCATACCCTGGGCCTTAGAAACTCTGTAGGTTTAGAAAGAACTGAAGATGCAAAAGAAGTTGTTGGTCTGTGTTGAGTATCGGTAGTGCAAAGTACTTCCTCAGAAGCCAGTGCCTGCTCAGCGGCTCCGGACCCATCCAAGGTAGACACAACCGCAGGCTCCTTAGTCGAAGAAGAGTCTAGTGGCATACTGGACTCCGAAAGGGTCTCGGTAGCAGCCTGCAAATCCATAGAAGTGGGCATCAGGGGCTGCAAAAGCGTCTCACTGAGGACCAGAGAATTGACGACTAGCTTAGCGGAAGCATCATCGGCAGTTTTGGACCTGTGCGGTCTGTCTCTGTCTTTATCCTTATGTTTTTTCAGAAGATCGGCAGTCGGATGGCTTACTGAAGCCATATCAGAATTCGAAGACTGAGAGCGAAAATATCTAGCTACAATAAGGGCCCAACGATGTATAGTTCTGGCGTTGAACAAATCACAAAAATGACAGCGGGGGACATTGTGGTCTGGGCCTAAACAGGTGACGCAGCAAGAATGGAAGCTTTGGTGTGGTATTTGCTTTCCACAGGCAAGACAATTGTTAACTTTTTTTGACATCTGTTAGAGCAAGAAAAAAGAATCCCCAATGGGGTACTTAGCTTTAGAAGACTTCAATTTCAATTCGGAAACGAAAACTCAGGTAGCGGCTGACCGCCACTCATGCAAACTGCTTCTGCTTCAGGCTCCTTGGCAAGAAAGACTGATGTAATGGCGTCAGCTGCCTGATTTTATACCACTGATCACCTGACGTCAGTCCTGGAGTGACAGCAACCGGTGCAGAGATACTAAACCTCTGGTATTCGGGTCGACTGAGGGCTACCCCTGGCAGGATAACCCAAATGTGATGACTGCAACAGTGAAACACGAAGAACATCTTTCTTTATGCATGCAGAGGAAGGTGATACCACTGAGAGTGGAGATTACTCCATAAGTAAGCTGAGGAAGAGACAATGAAAGAAGGAAACAGAGTCTGGACAAGTCAGTAAACTGCAAGGTAGAGAAAGTACAGTTGTACAATAACGTGAATCAACGGCTTACTTCTCAACACAATACCAATAAAACTCAAAACAAGAAGTAATGAGGAGAAAATAAAATATATTCCACCAAATGAACGCTTTATTGATAAATCCGCGTTTTCGTCTGTATGTAGACTTCATCAGATTAAACACTGGTTACATATCCATTTTACACTTTTATATACATTTAAAAATTCACAAACCAATCCTCGCTAACCATAGTTAACAATTAACAAATCAGATGTCTCTTAAAATTACTTAAATATCTCATTAATATATTTCACCTCTTAAAACCATAAAACATTTTAATTTGTGTTTGTATGAATACTGTTAGATTATTAAAATACAAATAATGTTATCTATAAATGATATTGTTTGATTCTTCCTAACTTAAAATTAAAAACTCATTGTGATTCTAAAGGTCTGATTTACTTGGTAATTTGTAAAAAGTGTACTTCGTTTTACGTAGGTAAAACCGAGAGATCCCTGAGAAAGAGGATCTACGAACACATGTACGATGTTAAAAAAAGTAAGGAAACAAATGCACTTTTTAGGCACAGTAAGATTTGTAAAGAATATCAATTTTACTTTTTTATTTTGGACCAAGTAAAAGAGGACATTAGGGGGGGTCCATGGGAAGAGACCATAGGCTACAAAGAATTATGGTGGCAGGTAGCCTTAGAAGCCAATAGGACCCCTGGTTTGAATGAGTATATTTCCATCTTACCATTGTTAAAACTAAGGGCAGCAAGAACATAACTGCATTTTTTTGTTATTTTTCTTGTCATTCTTTAAAATGGCCAGCAGATGGTGCTAAATTGTGTTCAAAGAAATCTCACTCATTTTTATTAATGTTTTTTCAAATGCATTTTTAAATAAACACAATGAGTTTTTAATTTTAAGTTAGGAAGAATCAAACAATATCATTTATAGATAACATTATTTGGATTTTAATAATCTAACAGTATTCATACAAACACAAATTAAAATGTTTTATGGTTTTAAGAGATGAAATATATTAATGAGATATTTAAGTAATTTTAAGAGACATCTGATTTGTTAATTGTTAACTATGGTTAGCGAGGATTGGTTTGTGAATTTTTAAATGTATATAAAAGTGTAAAATGGATATGTAACCAGTGTTTAATCTGATGAAGTCTACATACAGACGAAAACGCGGATTTATCAATAAAGCGTTCATTTGGTGGAATATATTTTATTTTCTCCTCATTACTTCTTGTTTTGAGTTTTATTGGTATTGTGTTGAGAAGTAAGCCGTTGATTCACGTTATTTTGGTCACGGAGGACGGCATGGAGAAGGAGAAAGCAGCTCAGTCTGGCAACGAGGATTGCAGCCAGACAAGAAACCTTATTGGGCAGCTTACAGCACTGGTGGACTTGCTCACGCCCTTATGTGAGTCTATGGCAGCGCGTACACATCCACAGGAAGTGGAGACAAGTAGCGATGGACTGGGGAAACGACAGCAACAACCTAAGAGAAAGAGGCAATGTTTCGGTGCCGGATTAAAGAGGGATGACAACAGTGAACCGAAAGGTGCAACTTTCGACCCAGGAGCTACACCCATTATTTTCCAGGATGTGGAAGACGACTGCTTTGAGGACACTGTAAACGCAGAGGGCGAGTTTCAAGAACATTTACAAAAAAGTACTGTTAACATGGCTAATACCCATGAGATGAATAAATGGCTCAAAGAGTCGTATTCTTTTAAATTCAATGAAAACAATGGCAAACGAATTAATAATGCTGGCTCTTATGGTAAAAAGATTGACACTATGTTTAGTTTAATGCATAAATACAAGTCTATTACCATTGAGAACAGCTATTTAAATGAGTGCTTACATAGATGCATAGTACCTAAGGGACTACGCACCTGGAAATACCCAAATAATGTACAGATTGGGTCTGTATTTCACAAAGAGTTAATAAAAGTATTTAACAGGTGTGGTTTAGAAATTATAAAATGTATTATAGACGAGAATGAGAGGAATCTATTATTACTCAGTGAACAAATCAATGAACTCAATGCCTGCATTAAGGATGATTTAATTTTTCAAATCAAAGAAGAGAAACAGAAGTATTTTAATTTAAAGGGTGAGATTGATCAAAAATGTAGAGGCCTGGTTGAAAGGAAGATGGAGAAATTAAGAAGGGATATAATAGAGTATGATAACAACACTAGTTATCCAAATCCTGTTAACAGTGGAGTCCCCACATACCAAAAATACAGCAAGCAGAAATGGGTAAAAAGACCCAGTTCAAGAGACCACGAAGCCCACAGGGAAAGCTTTAACCCCGACTATGACACAGATTTCCCACAGTTAGATAACCAAAATGAGGGTTCCAGGTTGAATGGTAGAAATCTAGGAAATTTTCACAGGCGGGGGGGGGGTTAAGAGGAAGGGGGAAATACACATATTAGAACCCCCAACCAAATTTGAAGACACCAGAAGCAAAATAGTGGTAGAAGGTGTCAAACACAGTTTAGATGGATTTACCATTTACAATTATAGTAACGTGGAACTAGATAAGGAACATTTTTCTTTATTGAAGAGAGGTTTCAAGTTTATTCCATCAGTAAAAGGGAACAGGGTGCAATCATTACTTGATATAAAAATGTTTATTAGAAAGATGAACTTAGAGTTACTATTCAGAAAAGAGGAATATGGGTTGGACAGGAACAACATACAAATAAACGAAGAACAAAGGGTCCTGAAAAATAAATCCACTTTTAACCCTCCCATACATGCACAACTTAGAAACTTTGAAAAAGTTTTGGAAGATGGTATTAAGAAAATTGAGAAAAGACTAAGTATACAAATAATATGGATAAGAAAGAGAAAATGATGTTGGAAGAACTAAGGCACAATAGACAAGTTAGAGTAATGAAGCCTGATAAGGGAGGGGGAGTTGTAATAATGGATATCATACAATATGAGAGCAAAATGAATGATATTCTTATGAATGGAACCAAATATAGGATAACATCACGTAATGAGATTAATCATGCACCAAAGGATAGATATGGTTTTGCAGGATATGGTAATAGAAAAAGTTATAGATGAAAAAATGTTTTCCTTCCTTAAAATCAATAAGCCGAAAATACCAGTTATTTTCGGCATACCTAAAACACATAAGAGCTGGGAAGACCCTCCCTTAAGACCGATAGTGTCATCTGATGGGTCCAAAACAACACCTCTGGCCAAGTTTGTTGATACTAAAACAAAGCATATTTGGATTAATAAAAAAGTGATTCTAAGAGACTCTTGGGATTTATTAAGAGCTTTGGTTCCTGATTTATTTGATAAGGACCTAATTTTAGTAACTGTGGATGTTGTAGATCTATTTGGGTCTATTCCATATGAGGAAGGAATTAGAATGTTTGAAAATGAGGTATACTGTGATAAAAATTTGTCTTTTGAGGACAAAGTAGCCTGTATAAATTTAATGGACTTAGTTTTAAGAAACAACTTTTTGTATCACCATGGAGAGTTTTTTCAACAGACACAAGGAGTAGCTATGGGGGCCACATGTGCCCCTACATATGCTAACCTAGTCCTTGCCAATTGGGAGGAAAAATTTATATTCCCCTCTGTACATATGAAACATTGTAAACTGTACAAAAGATTCCTGGATGATATAATAATTTTCTGGACAGGTGGATATGATAATTTAGATGTTTTTATTAAATATAATGGAGAAACGACTAATTTCCTCAAGTTTACACACTCAACATCTAATAATAGTATAGCCTTCCTAGATATTGAAATTAAGAAAACCTCTGAGGCCTTTGTGACAAAGGTATATAGAAAGGACACATATGTTAACTCATTTCTCCATTTTGAAAGTGCGCATCCTATTTATTGTAAAAAGAACCTCGTGAAGGGACAATTTGTCAGGGGATCTAGGATGACCAGCTTGGACGAAGATTTTAATATTGAATGTGACAAGTTGGAGAAGATGTTTATAGACAGAGGATACCCCAAAGAGTTTGTTAATGAACTTAGAATAGAAGTTACTAAGGCAAGAAGTGGAAGGTTCAAGCCCATTTTAGGTGAAAGTGAGAACACAAGTAATGACACAATAAATGTGAAAAAGGGTAATGATAAATATGAACAATCACTAGTTTTAGAACACAATAATCTAAACAAGAAAGTAAAAGTGCTTTTTCTAAAGGAATGGGAGAAATTTAAAACTCTCACAGATCTAGAAGGGTTAGCTGATTCAAACCCAAAAATTGTGTTTAAGAATCCCATGAATATTAAAAACTTATTGGAAAATGGGAAAGAAAGAAAAACAGGGGATAGGGCTGTCTCAAGTAAAGTGGGGACATTCAAATGTGGCAAGTGCAAACAATGTGAATACGTAATAAATCTTGAGAAGGTATACTTGGAGAGTAGGGAACTGTGGTTGTTTAGCAAAGGGTATTTCAATTGTGATTCTAAAGGTCTGATTTACTTGGTAATTTGTAAAAAATGTACTTCGTTTTACGTAGGTAAAACCGAGAGATCCCTGAAAAAGAGGATCTACGAACACATGTACGATGTTAAAAAAAGTAAGGAAACAAATGCACTTTTTAGGCACAGTAAGATTTGTAAAGAATATCAATTTTACTTTTTTATTTTGGACCAAGTAAAAGAGGACATTAGGGGGGGTCCATGGAAGAGACCATAGGCTACAAAGAATTATGGTGGCAGGTAGCCTTAGAAGCCAATAGGACCCCTGGTTTGAATGAGTATATTTCCATCTTACCATTGTTAAAACTAAGGGCAGCAAGAACATAACTGCATTTTTTTGTTATTTTTCTTGTCATTCTTTAAAATGGCCAGCAGATGGTGCTAAATTGTGTTCAAAGAAATCTCACTCATTTTTATTAATGTTTTTTCAAATGCATTTTTAAATAAACACAATGAGTTTTTAATTTTAAGTTAGGAAGAATCAAACAATATCATTTATAGATAACATTATTTGGATTTTAATAATCTAACAGTATTTATACAAACACAAATTAAAATGTTTTATGGTTTTAAGAGGTGAAATATATTAATGAGATATTTAAGTAATTTTAAGAGACATCTGATTTGTTAATTGTTAACTATGGTTAGCGAGGATTGGTTTGTGAATTTTTAAATGTATATAAAAGTGTAAAATGGATATGTAACCAGTGTTTAATCTGATGAAGTCTACATACAGACGAAAACGCGGATTTATCAATAAAGCGTTCATTTGGTGGAATATATTTTATTTTCTCCTCATTACTTCTTGTTTTGAGTTTTACAGTTGTACAATAACTTACCATAACAGTAGAGGTCAAAATATTAAACAGTAAATGTCATACTTTTCACTGTTGGCAGTATTCCTTACAAAAGGGATATCATGTCGAGGGTAGTCATATATCTGGTCAGCATACTAAAGCTTTGGGATCTTTCAAGCTCCATACATCAGACACAGGTCCTACATCTGAGGTTTAGGGTGCATAAATGATATACGACCCCCATATTTTCAGAGCTGAACTACCCAGAAGAACCAAAACATCACAAGAGGAAACTGGAGTAGAACATGTACATCTAGCAAGGGAAGAAAGAAAGGCCCTTTGACCAGACGGCAAAGAAAAAATTGACGGAGAAAAGAAGGAAGGATAGAATACTGCAACTGCGAAAAGTAGAACATATACTGTTACGATAAATTTTTATACAACTGTACTATGTCCTTCCTTATTACTGCTGCAGTATTCCTTACAAAAGGGAGAGCACTAAAGCTACTGAAGATGGGAGGAGTATAAGCAAGCAGCAGAAGAACTCTCCAGAAACCCATGCAGGATAGACCTGGCAACACCTGCCCTGGCTCTAGAAACATCGAATTTTTAGTGCTTAGTAAAAGTATGTACAGAAGACCAAGTAGCAGCTTCTGAAATTAAATGAACATTAAGGCTACTGAAAAAAAGCTCTCAAAATGGCCAATGACTTATTAGAATGTAGAAAGGAGCACAGACAAAAGAAGCTGCTTTCCTTGAAAAGAATAACAAAGAAAAGGCTTTAGAAATCCAAGAGGAGATGGTTTGCTTGAAAACAGCTGAACCCAATTTATTGGCTTACAAAGAAACAAAAAGCTGCTCAGATTTTCTAATGTCCTCAGTCTTACCTAAATAATATCTGAGCTGTCTACTTAAATCCAAAGAATGCAAAACCATGTAACTACTATTTTGAAGAAGATAGATGAATGGTCTGATTCAAAACTAAGTCACTGACGCATTACACAAAAAAGAAGGGTTGTTCTTTGCCTCTATGAAAAAAACAGAAAAGGAGGGAACACCTCAAGAGCCTGCAACACACAGACTTTTCTTGGCAGAAGTCAGAACCATCACCAACACAGTCTTCTAGGTATACAACTGCAAAGTAGAAGATGATGCTGGTTCCAAAGGTGGCAGAGTCAGCTTCTCAAGAACAAAATTAAGGTCACAAAAAGGAGAAATAGCCTTTTTTTTGGATGCCTAACATTAAGGACACCTTTCAAAACTTGTTTAACCTCAAATCTTAAGGAAAGAGGAAGATCCAAAGGCAGACAAGCAGAACTGGCTAATAGATAAGCTTTAACGGATAAGTATGCCAGGTCAGAAGTCAGCAACTCATACAAGTAAGAAAGAACTGTAGGAATACCCACCAAAAGAGGGTCCTGCTCATGTTTGTGACACCAGACAGAAAATCTATTCCATTTAGCAACATAAGATTTTCTAGTAGTAGGTTTTCTGGCCTCCTGCAAAACCTGAAGTACATCCTCATAAAACTGGTACTGAAAAAGAATCAAAACCCTATCATCCAGAGAGTCAACTGTAGGAAGAGAAGAGGAGGGGAAATGAGACAGCCCTAGTCCTTTGTAACAAGATTCATCCATTGACGTAACTTGTGGTGATTGCCCCTGGCCAGGCAAAAGAGGAAGGGAATAGCAATCCTATATGAGCCAAGAGGGAGTCAACAGCAGATTTTGGGTCTGTTCCACATGATTTTGTGTAGGACTCGTGGCAACAGAAGAAAAGCAGGATAAGCAAATAAGAATACCTTACTCAAAGAAAAAGACATGGCATCCATTCTCCAATTCAGAGGACTTGGCACTCTGGAACAAAACCTGGGAAGTTGTCTGTTCAGAGGGGAGGCAAAAAGGTCTATCTGAAAATATCCCATTGAAGGACAATGTCCAGAAAAACCTCCCTGTAAAGCATCCACACATAAGGATCTGTCCTGGACCTGCTCAGATTGTCTGCCACCAGCTTATGCTATTAGGGAATGTAAACAGCATAAAGAATCAAATGACAGTGGACAGCAAAATCCCAGACTAGGAGGGTCAACCTGCAAAAATGGTAAGACTTTCTGCATCACCCTCCAGCTCGCTTGTTTATGGTGTTGTCTGTAAAAATCCTTACGGGACCCAAAACCAAGACAGAATGCACAGCCTGAAATGCTAGAAGCAGAGCCCTCATCTCCTTGATGTTGATATGGTCTTTTACCTGCCAAGAAGACCAAACTCCCTGGACTGTGACATCACAATCCCCCTCAGTCAAGGTCTGCAGCATCTGTAAACAGCTCCTGTGAGGGGGAAGAAACCTGAAAAGGAAGACCTGGATTCTGAAAAATCTGGCGAATCCGTCACAGGAACTCCTGCCTGGGGACAAGGCAAAACAGAGATGGGAGGAGTCCACAGGATGAAAATGATGTAGCCAAATTGCTTTGAGGTACCACTGAAACTTCCGCATGTGCAGTCTGCCAAAAGAAACCACTGGAATGGTGGAAGCTATAAACTCCAGAGCTCAAAATACTCTCCTGCAGAAATCCCCTGTAAAGGAAGAAGTGACTGAAATAAGGCTGTCAGACAGGACCTTAGGAGGATAAAGAAAAGCCATCATTCATTGAAAGGGTCTAGATTCCCACAGCTCAGAAAAACTTGGTCCTGAGAAGGGGTCAAAATCAACTTTTTAAGACTGAAACCCACACTGTGAAGCAGCATGGTGAATGCGACATCCTACAGATGTAGCTGCTAAAAAGAGGCCCAAATAAGCAGGTTGTCCACATAGGAAAATATCTGAACACTATGGAGTCTGTAAAAAGGCTATGACCAAAAGGCAAAGCAGAAACTGATGTCAGGAATTAGTAGATAATTGTAAATACTTTCTGAAGAGTGGGCGAATAGGAATGTGGAGATCAGCTAAAGTTGTACTACACTGTAATCAGTTTATTTTGTATGTAACAAGTGTGTGTATATAAGCATTTTATATTCACCCATACTATGTCAACTATAGTCGCACTACATTGTAATCAGTTATGTGTGTATCAAGTGTGTGTATATGAGCATTTTATATTCACCTAAACTTCCACATCAACAACAGTTATACTACATTGTACTTAGTTTAAGTATGTATCAATTATATGTGAGTGTGTATATATATATATATATATATATATATATATATATATATATATATATATATATATATAGATAGATATCGATATCTACATACATATATATATATATTTATACGGGATCCGTACAGATGCTCGACTGCATCTTTCACCGAATCCCAATTTGGTGAGCATACTTGCGCGAAAGTGCTGTTCACCAAAGCAGCACTTTCGCGTAAGTATGCTTGCTGTTCCAGTCGTACTACAGTGCGGTAAGGGAAAATTCCCTTTCCCCCACTGCAGTGCGAACTCGGAGTGAGAATATTAAAGTGTGTGTGTGGGGGGGGGGGGCGCAGGAGGGCTTGTCCCCCTGCATTCAAGTAGATTTTGTGTTTTTTTTTAACATACTTTTTTCGATGAAAGCGCTTTCGTTAAAGTGTGTTTGGTGGTAATGGATTTGAGCTTTTGATCTTTCGATCAAAAGTCCTAGATCCATATATATATATATATATATATATATATATATATATATATATATATATATATATATATATATATATATATATATATTCCAAATGTATTACTGTTAAGAAGTTTATTTCCTCCCTTTGTGCTTTATATACTCAAAGTGTGCCTTGTGATGTACTATATATTCTATTTGAGTCTTCTTGTGGAGCTTTTCTCCCTCGGCCTCCATTGAAAATGGGCTCTGCTTGGCCCAGTAGACTTTTCCAGTACATAAATGCCTAAATGTCAATCCATCAATAAATAAATAAATAAATTATTCAGCTCCAAAGATATCAAAAGGCCGGAGGAAGTAGCAGAGGAAACTGTGACTGAACAGTCAACATTTTGAAAGAAGGGAGTTTCTGAAGAGTGTTGAATAAGGAGAACTCAAGAATGGGTCTCTAAGTGCCCTCTTTTCTGAGGAACAAGAACATTCTTGAGTAAAATCTTTAGCTTTTCTGGGACACAGGAACTGTCTGAATAGTCCCTTGGGCCAAAAGATTCTGAAGAAGAGGGGGGAAATGAGGGAGTTGGCAAGGAGTGGGCTGCAACATCTCTGAAAAAGAAAGAAGATATTTCCAAGTCATGATGATGACTGGAAAAAATAAAAACTTGTGGTGATGTGCTATCAAATTGGAAAAGACGGAGCTAAACTGTCAAAAGGGGAAACCTGGTTGACAGGCAGAGTAAAACCGGAGAAGCTACTGCTGTGAGGCGACAATGCTAACAGCTGCACCACTGCGCCTAACACTCTTTATGGGGATCCTTGGCAAAGTACAGTTGTGTACCTACCATAAATGTAGATGTTTGAGTGTATTCACTGTTGCAGTCATTACACTTGGGTTATCCTGCTGGCAGGCTGCCCGCAGTCAGCCTGAATTCCAAAGTCCTGGTCCAGCGTCGGTTGCTGTCACCTCTTCCTTGACGTCAGTGCGCCAGTGGTATTTAGGATGCAGCCGACACCATTTTCTTCAGTTTTTCTTGCCCCAGATGTCAGGTGCCCCCAAGAAGGTAGGCAATACATATTGCTTATAAAAACATACACTAAAATAAAACAATACCTTTATCTACAAGCAAATACACCACATAGGTTGTATAGGATAGAGAAGTATAGATAAGTCCCAGCAAAGAAAGGGGGATGGTGGGAGGGTAACCTGGACTGCAACAGTGAATACATTCGAACATCTACATTTATGGTAGGTACACAACTGTACTATGTTCATCGTGTTTCACTGTTGCAGTCATTACACTTGGGTTGAATCCAAAAGTTGAAGTATGGCGGCTGGGTCTAAATAAGATTTGGAGAGGCTATGAGGCCCTGCAGAACTGCAGTGGCAAAGCCTGCTCTGGATTTAGAGTAAAGAGGTAAGTGATAATGCTTGGTGAAAGTGTGCACTGAACTCCAAGTTGCAGCCTCCAAAATTTCCTTGGTTGGTACTCCTCTGAGAAAGGCTGCTGCCCTGGTAGAATGTGGCCTAATATTCTTAGGCACTGATTTGCAATGCTGTGCATACCAGAATCAAATGCAGTGTCCTATCCATTTTTAAATAGTCTGCTTTGAAATAGCCTTTCCTTGTGATCCTGCAGCATATGCTACAAAAAGTTGCTCAGTTTTTCTGAAAGCTTTTGTTTTGTCCAAGTAGAAGCGCAGCTGCCTGTGTATGTCCAAAGAGTGCAGAAGTCTCTCCCCTTTATTCTGGAGATTTGGATAAAATGTTGGCAAATAAGAAGTTATGTACCTACCATAACGTTCCATGTTAGTTGTCTTCTTCTCGCCTTCTTTCTTGCTGGATGGGTTCGGAGCCGATCCTCGGCTCCTACTCGGCCAATACTAAAGCTCGAGAGCTAATTCCACCGGCTCGAGGCTCCCCCATATCCCACAATGCTAGGCAGTAACTCCTCAGATCTCATTTGAAAGCTAGGCCAAGCAAGAAAAAACTCCATAACATGGAGAATGGTAACCCACCTCTATAGGGCTGACTGTGAGGTGTCCTAAACCTAACAGAGGAAAAATATAGAGGTGGTAGAGTGTGGGAGAAAAGGATTGAAAGGTCACAAGACAATCTCCTCTAGGTCTGTCCAGGCTAGGGGGAAGGAGGGTGGGACGCAAGAAAGAAGCCGAGAAGAAGACAACTAACATGGAACGTTATGGTAGGTACATAACTTCTTAATGTTAAGTTGTCTATCTCGCCTTCATTCTTGCTGGATGGGACCGCGTCCCTAGCACCTTGCCCCGGGTGGCCTATCAGAACAGACTCTTGAGAACAGTGGAACCAAAGTTGGCATGGTCTCTGGAGGCTATGTCCAACTTGTAATGAGAAATGAAGGTATGAGGGGAAGCCCAGGTGGCTGCTGAGCAAATAGAATCAATAGGAAGCCTATCCTGAAAAGCTATGGATGTGGCTAAGGCCCTAGTAGAGTGAGCTCTAGGCTTCGAGGGCAATTGTTGGTGCCTGATCTCATAAATAAAGGTAATCGTATTAGTAAGCCATCTAGAAAGTGACACTTTAGTGGACTGGAAGGCCCATCCTGCCTTCCGCATATGAAATAAACAGTTGATCTGATTTTCTAAACTGTTTAGTCCTGTCTAAATAATACCTAAGTTGGCGATGAACATCTAAACAGTGCCATAGTTGGGGAAAAAACTGGGAGATCAATAGTTTGATTCAGATTTGTTTGAGAGGACACTTTGGGCAAAAAGGATGGATTGGTACGCAAGGATACTCTATCTTTGTGAAAAAGTAAATACGGGGGACGACAGCATAGAGCATGGAGTTCCGATACCCTTCTAGCTGAAGTGATGGCTATTAGAAAAAGCGTTTTCCAGGACAACAACTTCATAGAACATGAAGCCGCAGGTTCAAAGGGGGGTAGAATCAATTATGCTAGAACCAAGTTCAGATCCCATGGAGGAGGTGGATCCTTGATAGGGGGCTTAAGAAGAAAGACTCCTTTCAAAAAGGCTTTACAGAGTTTGTGAGACATAATAGTAGACTCTGACACACCCACATGAAAATTAGATATAGCCGCCAATTGAACTCTGATAGTAGAAGGAGAAGAGCCTGCTTGGAAAAGTTCAGCTAGGAAATCCAGAATGGACGGAATAGGTGCAGTAAAAGGATCTATCTCCCTGGACGCTGCCCAGAAGGAGAAACGTTTCCATTTGCTGCTATAAATCTTCCGGGTAGAAGACTTATGAGAAGCTATCAAAATATCTCTGAGTGAGATATTAAGGGAAGCCTGGCTAAGGTTGGAATTGGAGGAACCACGCTGTGAGGTTCAGAGAAGAAAGGGATTGGTGCAGCTGACCCGATTGATGGGTCAAGAGATCTGGAACTGGGTCCAGATGCCATGGTTGCACCAAAAGGTAACGGTGAAGAAAGGGAAACCAAACCTGTCGAGGCCAATAAGGGGCAATGAGGATCATTGAGGCCTTCAGAGTGATGGCTTTCCGAATCAGCTGAGGTATCAGTGAGAAGGGGGGAAAGGCATACAGGAGTCCCGGAGGCCAATCGTGAACTACAGCGTCTCTGATGGGATGACCTGGTAGGGGAAAGGGTGAAGAAATTGGGACACTTGCTGTTTTGGGGAGTGGCAAAAAGATCGCAGCAAGGTTGGCCCCAAATTCGAAAAACTTCTTCCAACACTGACTTCTTCAGAGACCACTCGTGAGGCATGAGAATTGCTCTGCTCAATCTGTCTGCTATCACATTGGACTTGCCGGGAATGTGCGTTGCTATCAGGAAGCACTGAGAAGAGATCGCACATTGCCACAGTCTGAGTGCTTCTCGACATAAGGGGTAAGATTTGGTCCCGCCTTGCTTGTTGATGTACCACACTACGGACATATTGTCTGTCTGAATTGCTATAGTTCCCTTGGGAAGAGAGTCCTGAAGGGCTTGCAACACTAAAAGCACTGCTCTCATCTCTAGAACATTTATGTGCAAGTGGCACTCGATCGGCTGCCACGTGCCCTGGACTGTCCTGCCCTGGTAATGCCCCCCCCACCCGATCAGGGAGGCGTCCGTTGTCAGATTTGCAGCCGAGGGCGGGGGAATGAAAGGTTTCCCTAGAAGAAGTTGGGGAGATGTGACCCACCAGGAAAGATGATTCCTGCATGACTGAGTTATGCTGATAGTGTGGGACACTGGCAGAAGTTAAAAAGACCACTGAGTGAAAAGCATCCACTGAAGAATCCTCATGTGGAAGCAGGCTAAGGGGAAGAGAGGAATAGCCGCCGCCATAATCCCTAGGACTTTCAACACCAGTCTGACCTTGACCCTGTTGTGTCGTAATAGAAGAAAAACCTGCTTGTGAATGTCTGCTACTCTTTGTTCCGTGAGTCTGGCTGACAGACTGTGTCTAATCTTGCGCCTATAAAGGTAATAGACTGACAAGGCGACAAGACAGACTTTTCGTAATTTACAGAGATGCCTAGAGTCTGACAGGTTCAGAAGTGTAGTCTCTGGCTAAGAGAAGTAGATGCCTGGTGGTGGCAGTCAGGAGCCAGTCATCTAAGTACGGAAACACCTGGAATCCCTGGCCCCTCAAATGAGCGGCGACCACCGCCATGCATTTGGTGAACACTCGGGGAGCTGTAGTGAGACCAAAGGGCAGGGCCCTGAACTGAAAATGACTGGCTCCTAGCCTGAAGCGGAGAAATCTCCTGGATCGTCTGTTCATCTTGATGTGATAGTACACATCCTGGAGATCTATTGAGCACATCCAGTTGTCCTGACCCAGAAAGGGCAGGATGGACTGCAGCGTGACCATCCGAAATTTTGTTTTCTTGACAAACTTGTTCAAGTTGCTGAGATCCAAAATGGGTCTCCAGTCCCCTGTCTTCTTTGGAACCAAAAAGAATTTGGAGTAAATTCCGGATCCTTGTTGGTCTGCTGGAACTGGTAGAATGGCTCTTTTTGCTAGTAGCTTTGAAATTTCTAGTGCTGCTTGCTCCCTTTGACTGGGTGGAACGTCTGGAAGGGAGTTTCTGGATTGTTTTGGGATGTGAATGAATGGAATTCTGTAGCCTTCGGATATGATAGACAATACCCACTTGTCTTGAGTAAGGGAAAGCCAGGCTTTTGGGTACAGAGATAATCTTCCCCCGACTGCCTCCGAAGGTGGACAGTCATGCAGCCCCTCAGGGGTGCTGAAAAGGTTTGTCAGAGAAGGTTTCTCGACTACCCTGATTCTGCGGGCCCCCTCTGCCTCTAGGACGGTGTCTATTATTATTGTTCCCCCCTCTGCCTCTAGAGGGGAAACGACTCTGTGCGTCCGGTAAGACTCCCTGTGGTTGTTTGCGGAACCACATCTTCCCCCCTTTCTGACCCTTGGGGTAAGATCTAGAAGGGGTAGAAAAACGGACTCCGGTGGCAGAAAGAGTCTTACCTTCTACCTCGCACCTTGTCAGAGTATCCTTCACTTGTGGACCAAAGAGAGATGATCCATCAAAAGGGGAGTTAGTGAAGGACGCCTTGAATGGGTCCGCAAAGCTACATAGCCGCATCCAGGCATGGCGGCGTAAGGCCACCCCTGTACCTACGGCCCTGCTCGCTCCATCAGCCGCGTATGAAATCAGGCACATGGAGGGGTTAACCACTGAGTTAAGGGTAGCCAGCTGGGAGTTCATCCTAACTTGAAACCCCACAGCTGATGGGTCCTTCAACACTTGACTCATATCCTTGAGCAAGTCCCTTTGGAGACGAGTGAAATGACACAGGTAATTCAGCGAACGCATAGAAAAGGTCGCTGATGAGAACATCCGCTAACCGTACCTGTCCATGGTCCTAGATTCCTTATTAGGAGGATGAACAGGTACCGAAGGATCCGCTAGTTCCTTCTTGGTGGCTGCAGCCACCACCATGGCATCCACAGAGACACCTTTGGACAGAAACTCCTTGTCTTTGGGGGCAGTGATAAATTTGGCTGGCCTCCTAGGGGTGGGTTCCACCGAGTCAAGAGCCGCCCAAGCCTTCCTCGCCACCACTTCCATGAGGAGGTCAAAGGGAGGGGACACCCAGGAGGTGGAAGGTCGAGAACCAAATGCCTCAAGGTACACTGATTCATCCTCTGAAGGGTTAAGGGCTGGCCAATTCCCCCTCTGTTTCAAGATTTCTAGTATGTCTGCAAAGGAGACATCTTCAGAGGGGGAACATGGGGAACCTTCAGAATCCTCCAAATCAGTGTCAGAGGTGACAGACTCAGGGGAGTCAATGTGCTTCCTCTTGCACTGTCTCTTCCTAGGGGGTTCTCCTGCAAGGTCAGGAGAGGCCTAGGAAGAGGAGGAAATTCCCACTGGGGATACTTGAGGTGCAGATTCTCTACGGTCCGAAGCAAGGGGGTGAGAAGAAATCACCGCAGGCACTGTGGAGGGAGGGGCTGATGGAGCCGACTGTGGAGTAGAACCAGGTTCTAGCACGCTCTGCATGACCTCAAAGGCACCCCTGTCAGGCAGAGCTAGAGGTCTCCGCTCTGAAGAGCCAAAAACCTCCCCCGGCACCGACAAGGATGGCTCCGAAGCCGATGTCAGACCCGAACTAACCAGCGCCGAAGCACCGAATGAGAGAGCGGGGTCGGACAAGGGTCCGATGCCACTCGCCCCCTCAGAGCCGAGGGAAATCCAGCGCTGAGATCCCTCCAAGGAGGAAATCGGAGCAGACGATGGTGCTGAAAGGAAAGGTATCGGTTCCGACGCTCCCACAGTCTCGGCTCCGAGCAGCACCGGCTCCGAAATCAAGAGAGTCGGAGGAGGAATATCTAATGGAACAGGGGTAGCCACTGACTGTTGAGTCGGGCTGTGTAACATCTGGGGCCAGTGCCTCGGACTTAAGAAGTCTACTCACCACCCTCTGCAAATCATGGTCCGAAAGTCTAGAGGACCTAGAGGAGTGTGACCTATGGCTCCGTTCAGACAAGAGCGGTGACGCTGGAGCCGAATGAACGGAGCCGATAGAAGGAGACCTGGATCTCTTTCTAGTAGTCGGTTCCGACAAGGGTATCGGAACCGACTTCGACTTATCTGTCTCGGCTCCAGCCGGAGCCGAGGACACGGTGTGTGTGGCAGGTCTAGAATCATCGGCTCCGGCCGGAGCCGATGTTTGAACCGTATGAACGGTCTTTGAACCTCCGGAGGATGGCTCAGACACTGGAGCCGACTGCCTGGAGGGCTTAGAAGGTTTCCCCGACAGAGACTGGGTCGGGGGACCCTCGGGCTTCAATAAGCCCCTTAAGATTAATTTGTTTTTACGTTCCTGCAGGACTCTAGGGCTGAAACCGTGACTGACAGCACAAGAATCCTGCAGGTGTAAAGGTGCCAGGCAATACACACAAGAAGTGTGACCGTCTGTCAGAGACATCTTCTGACAGCACGAGTCACACTTCTTAAAGCCTGAGACCTTCGATTCTTTAGACATATCTAAAGAGACAACACTAGTGCAATCACTCACACAAACACACAGATTACACTAAAAATTAAATTAAACTAACTAAATTTAACAAAGATCCTGACAGAAAAAAACACACTCACTCCAACTACTAGGAGGGGTGGGAAGGGGCCTAAGGGAATAACCCTTGGAAAAGAATTTTTGGAAAGGGAAGATTTTGTAAGGGAGTGCTAACAAACTAAGTAACTAACTAATTACCATCGAAAAATAACTTAAAGGGGGTCTAAGTTTACTAGAAACTTTAGAAATTTAACTAACCTGCAGAACCAGTTGGAAAAGCACCTCGTCAGCTAAGCGGCAAACGAGATCTGGGGAGTTACCGCCTAGCATTGTGGGATATGGGGGAGCCTCGAGCCGGTGGAATTAGCTCTAGAGCTTTAGTAATGGCCGAGTCGGAGCCGAGGATCGGCTCCGAACCCATCCAGCAAGAATGAAGGCGAGATAACCAAACCATTCAATGTTAAGTTGTGTAAGAGCCACACTGGATACTACCTTTGGCATAAATGTTGGGTTTGTCCTTAGAGAAACCCTGTCCAGATGAAAAATGATAAAAGGTTCCACTGTCATTAATGCCTGTAACTCTGAGACTCTTCTTGCTGAAGTTATTGCCAGGAGCAGAGCAGTTTTCTATGATAAGAATTTTATATCAGCTGTATTGGCTGGCTCAAAAGGAGGCAGTGTGAGCTTTTCCAAGACAAAGTTGAGGTCCCATGTAGGTATTGGTGCTCCCCTTGGGGGTCTTATGTTTTTTGCCCCTCTGAGGTACTGTCTTAGCAGTGGATGTGAGAAAATAGGAGGTTCCGTATTGTAATGAGCTGAAATGGCAGAGGCATGGATTTTAATTGAGGAGAAGGATAGGCCCTTGTCCAGCATCTCAGTTAGGTATTGTAAAATCTGAGGAATATTTGGAACAAGTGGTTCAAGTCCTTGTGCCTGGTTCCAAGCACAGTATCTATTCCATTTTTCTGCATAAGATTTCCTGGTGCTGGGCCTCCTGGCTTCTAAAATGACATCCATAACAGCTTTAGAGAGAGGTGTGTTCTGAGTGGCTATATTATTTGCCATGCAGCTAGATTTAAGGTTCTGAGTTGGCTGTGCAGGATCTGATTGTTTTGTTGAGTCAGAAGATGAGGAATTTGATGTAAAGTCCAGGCTGGGCTTTGAGACAAGCTCTTTAGGATTGGGTACCACTGCTGGTGTGGCCAGTCTGGGGCAATCAGAATCATTTTTGGCTTCTCTTGTCTGACTTTTAGGAGTACCCTGGGGAAGAGAGGTAGTGGTGGAAAGGCGTAAACTGTTAGGGTTTTCCAGCTGAATGATAGAGCATCCACTTTCCATGCTTGTGAGTGATAACCCTTGTGCAGAATCTCTGCAGTTGGCAGTTGTGAGGGGAGGAAAAAAGATCTATGTCTGGGCATCCCCATTTCCTGGTTATCATACTGAAGACCTGTGAATCTAGTTTCCACTCGTGAGGGTCCTTGAGGTTTCTGCTTAGATCGTCTGCCAGAGTATTTTTCTTTCCTGGCAGGAATTATGCCTGCAGATGTACTTGATAGGTCAGTGCTGTGTTCCACAAAGTCATGGCTTGCCTGCAGAGGGGGTAGGAATGTGTGCCCCCTCGCTTGTTTATGTACCACATAACTGTAGTAATGTCCGTCTTTAGCAATACTTGTCCTAGATGTAGTAGATCCTTGAAGGCTGTCAGGGCATTCTGTACAGCTAGCATCTCTTTTTGATTGATATGAAGATGCATATGGTCCGCGGGCCACGTGCCCTGAATACATTTTCCTGCCATGTGTGCCCCCCAGGCAAAATCCAATGCATCCGTTGTTAGAGTCTGCCTGGCTGTGGGTAAAGTGAAAGGCTGTCCCTTGTTGTGGTGACAGGCTAGTGCCCACCATCGAAACTCCTGTTGCAGGCAGGGGATAAGAGTTATTATTGTTTCCGGCTGTGGCAATGTTGAGTCCAAACACTTTTTAGATAAAATTGTAGCTTCCTCATATGCAGTCATGCATATGGAATTTGCAGGATGTCATGAAGCCCAAAGCCTGCAGAATTTTTATTGCAGGTAAATGGGTCTTTGTAGCCATCATTTGAAAGTAATGAGTCAGTTGCCTTTGCTTGTCTAGCATGAGATAAGCCATCTGGGCAGTTGTATTTAAGCTTGCACCCAGGAATATTATCTCTTGAGAGGGCACTAGTTTTGACTTATTTTCGTTTACTGTGTACCCTAGGCAAATTAGTAATCTTTTTACAAACGCCAGATGTTCTAGTAGAATGTCCTTGCTCTCTGCTTGAATAAGGCAGTCGTCCAAGTATGGATAAATTTGAATTCCGTTTTGTCTGCAAAATGCAATTACTGGTGCCAGGCATTTTGTGAAGACCCTGGGTGCAGTAGATAAGCCAAAGGGCAGTGCAGAGAAATGGTAATGCATTGAACCAGCTATGAATCTGAGGTATCTTCTGCAAGATTGTCTGACTGGGACATGCAGGTATGCCTCTTTGGGGTCCAAAGTAACTAGCCAAGCCTTCTTGCCCAGCATGGGTAGAAGTTGCTGCAGTGTCAACATTTTGTATTTTGGAATGTCCAGGAAAGTATTTAGAATAGGCAGGTCCAGTATTGGTCTCCAGGCTTTGTCCTTTCTGGGTACCAAGAAAAGTCTTGAGTAAAATCCTTGCCCCTGCTCTTGCTGTGGTACTTTTTGAATAGCCCTCATGTCCCTGAGAGCAGAAATTTGTTTTTGTGCCTCTGCCCGTTGATTGTGTGGCAGGTCTGGCATACCTTTTGACCTTGGTAGGGTGTGAAAGTGGAACCTGTAAACCCTGAGAAACAATATTCAGAACCCATTTGTCCTGGGTGATCATGTGCCAATTTTGTGAGAAAAGTGCTAGTTTTCCCCCAAGGGTGCAGCCAAGAGGTAAGTGCTTGGTATTTGTAGAGGAAAGTCATTGGGACTGTTTCCTATAAGGTTGTGATTTGTCTTCTCCGCCTCTGGGGGCTGAAGCACCCCATTGTTTAGGTCTGTATGAGACTTGGGGTTGAGATCTGCCTCTTGGGCGTCTGTATCTGCCTCTTTGTGGCCTGTCTGACACTGGAAAGGACCAATTTTTAGTAGGCCAGTTCCTGCTAAATCTAGGTGGCTGAACCTGTAAGAAAACCTTTACTGTCTGCACAGATTTTGCTTTATCCTCCATTTTCTTTAACACCTCTTCTGCCTTAACACCAAACAAAGTATCATGCTGTAATGGAGCATCCAATACTTTTGCTTTAACATGATCAGGTAAACTCTGTTCTTTTAACCAAGCATGCCTTGAAATGACAGAACCTGTAACTGCGGCTCTGCAAGATGCCTCTAATAAATCAAAACCACATTGCAAAGTATGCTTTCCCACTTGTTCAGCTGCATGCAATAAATCCTGCATTTCCTTGTTCTCAGGACATTCAGAGCTTGTAAGCATTTTCTGTTTTAGCAAAGACATTAAGTATTGCTGATATTTAAGCATGTGAAACTGGCAGTTTAAAGCCCTTACAGCTAAAGTAGCAAAGGTGTAAACTTTCTGTCCAGTGCTCTAGAATCCCTATCAGAGGGAACAGGGTTTTTTGCAGTGGAAGCCTTGACCCCTTTGGGACCCTGGGAAATAGTTTCTGGATCAGCGGCAGGGTTTTTATAAAGAAATTTATGAGAATCTGGAACCCTGTAGTACTTGTCTGGCTTAACTGGTGCAGGAGGTAAAGAATCTGGAGTCAAACTGGATTCAGAAAAAAACATCATCAACAATATCTAGTACAGGGGGGATAGTAAGAGGCCTGTGCTGAGGTAATAAAAGAAAGTCTCTGAGCCTTTTCTTGGATTCTGAATAATCCTTGCACTTCCAATGGAAATGTTCCCTCATGGTGTGCCGGATTTCCCCAAAAGAGTAGTCCTCGGGAGGAGAGGCTGAACGGATAGATTCTTCAGCATCAGAGTCCTCATAGGGAGGAAGAGAATATCCCTGTTCTGAAGAGGAATCAGAAGAAATAGAAACCTGGTCAGAGGAGTCATAATCAGTGTCTTGCCTAGGCCTTTTATCAGGAGGGGGATGGGAACCCCTGATCAAAGTAATTAGGTCCTCGGCCATTTTGAGCATCTGTTTCTTTGGCATGGATGACTGTCCAGAAGAATGCTGTACTTGTTTCTTTGTCTTTAAAGGTGTTTTAGACTTTGCCTTGGCTGCTGGAGTGGTCTTGACAGTAAGCTGTGTAGGTCTGAAAACACCCTCAGAAGCCGATGCCTGCTCAGCGGCTCCGGACCCATCTGAGGGAATGGTTTCTGTAGGCCCAATACCTTGAGTTTCCAGAGGCCTAGCTGTCTCCACGTGGGAGTCGGAGGTGGCCTGTGGCTCTGAGGTAGCAGGTGTCAGGGGCTGCAAAAGCGCCTCACTGAAAACCGGCGAATGGCCTAAAAGAGGCTTTGTCATCGGTTTTGGACCTTGGATGCCTGTCTTTCTTTATCCTTGTGCTTTTTATGGACTCTGGTCATCGGTTGTTCCGATGGCATTACATAGTTGAATCTTCAGCCAAAGTAATGTAAAGCAAAATCGAACCAACGCTTAATAGTGCGTTGGTTGAATCTAGCACAAAACCGACAACTAGCTACGTCGTGGTCAGGGCCTAGGCAAGGAATACAGTAAGAATGGAAATCCTTATGAGGTATTTGTTTCCCACAAGAAATACAATTGTTAACTTTTACTGACATCGGTCTGGAGCAAGAAAAAGTTTCCCAAACGGGATACTTAGCTTTATTGAAGACTTCGGATCTGAAATTCAATTTTGAAAA